>NC_092051.1:2929984-2992237 GCF_003086295.3 Arachis hypogaea
TCTCTACCTCCATCCTCCTCCATTCTTTCCTTCTTTTCTTTCCTTCTTTTTTCTCGAGGACGAGCAAACCTTTTAAGTTTGGGTTAAAAGCGTTGCTTTTTGTTTTTCCATAACCATTATGCACTAAGGCCGGAGAAACCTTCTAGAAAGAGAAAAGGAAGGCAAAAGCTTCCACCTCTGAGTCATGGGAAATGGAGAGATTTATCTCAAAGGTCCATCAAGACCACTTCTATGAAGTTGTGGCCCAAGAAAAGGTGATCCCTGAGGTCCCTTTCATGCTCAAGAAGAATGAGTATTCCGGAGATCCGACATTGAGATTCGAAGAAAGAGGTTGCGAAGTTCTCACCAACCCCATTCAACAAGTCAGAATCTTAATGGTTCAAGGAGTTTCTATGCCAATGCATGGAGCAACTAAGAACCATGATTAAAGTGTGAAACCCGAACCCAAAGAATTAGCTTACAATGGTTCGGAAAATGTCAGCTTGGTCATTCAACTTGCCACGAGCAAGGAGATGCAGCCCCTACACTAGAAGGGTCAACTTTGATCAAAGTTTGGACCAAGTCCTCATGGACATATCTGTGGTAGGAGCTCAGTGGAAAAGAGACTCCAAAGGCAAAGCCGGTTTAATTGAGAAGGCATGACCTTAAACCTGTGGCTAGAGGATGGTTAGAGTTCATCCAACGCTCTATCATTCCTACTAGCAACCGATCCGAAGTTACTGTGGATCGGGCTATCATGATCCATAGCATTATGATTTGAGAGGAAATAGAAGTTCATGAGGTCATATCTCTAGAACTCTACAAAGTGGCTAACAAAACCCCCCACCTTGGCAAGGTTAGCCTTTCTTCATCTCATCTGTCACCTATGCAATTTAGCTGGAGTTGTCATAGGTGAAGACATCCTCATTGAAGCGGATAATCCCATCACTAAAAGAGGATGGAGCAAATAAGAGAGCCCACTCATGGACCTCAACAAGAACATGAGGAAGTCCCTCATCAAGAAATTCCTGAGATGCCTCAAGGGATGGATTTTCTTCCACACAACTATTGGGAACAACTCAACACCTCTTTGGGAGATTTGAGTTCCAATATGGAGCAACTAAGGATGGAGCACCAAGAGCACTCCATTTTTCTCCATGAAATTAGAGAGGATCAAATAGGCCATGACGGAAGAGCAACAAAGGTAAGGAAGAAGACATTGAGGAGCTCAAGCACTCCATAGGATCTTCAAGAAGAAGAACCAGCCGCCATCACTAAGATGGACCCGTTCTTTAATTTCCTTGTTCTTATTTTCTGTTTTTTGATTTTCATGCTTGATGTTCTATCTATGTTTGTGTCTTCATTACATGATCATTAGTGTCTAGTAACTATGTCTTAAAGCTATGAATAATTCCATGAATCCTTCACCTCTCTTAAATGAAAATGTTCTAATTGCAAAAGAACAAGAAGTACATGAATTTCGAATTCATCCTTGAAATTAGTTTAATTATTTTGATGTGGTGACAACACTTTTTGTTTTCTGAATGAATGCTTGAACAATGCATATTTTTTATAGTAAAGTTTATGAATGTTAAAATTGTTGGCTCTTGAAAGAATGGTGAAAAAGGAGAAATATTATTGATAATCTAAAAAATCATAAAATTGATTCTTGAAGCAAGAAAAAGTAGTGAAAAACAAAGCTTGCAAAAAAAATGGCGAAAAATAAGAGAAAGAAAAAGAAAAAGCAAGCAAAAAAAAGCCAATAGCCTTTTGAACCAAAAGGCAAGGTAAAAAGGATCCAAGGCTTTGAGCATTAATGGATAGGAGGGCCCAAAGGAATAAAATCCTGGCCTAAGCGACTAAAATCAAGCTATCCCTAACCATGTGCTTGTGGCATGCAGGTCCAAGTGAAAAGCTTGAGACTGAGTAGTTAAAGTCGTGATCCAAAGCAAAAAGAGTGTGCTTAATAACTCTGGACACCTCTAACTGGGGACTTTAGCAAAGCTGAGTCACAATCTGAAAAGGTTCACCCAGTTATGTGTCTGTGGCATTTATGTATCCGGTGGTAATACTGGAAAACAAAGTGGCTTAGGGTCACGACCAAGACTCATAAAAGTAGCTGTGTTCAAGAATTAACATGCTAAACTAGGAGAATCAATAACACTATCTGAATTCTGAGTTCCTATAGATGCCAATCATTTTAAACTTCAAAGGAAAAAGTGAGATGCCAAAACTGTTCAGAAGCAAAAAGCTACTAGTCCCGCTCATCTAATTAGAACCAAGCTTCATTGATATTTTGGAATTTACTGTATATTCTCTTCTTTTTATCCTATTTTTTTTCAGTTGCTTGGGGACAAGCAACAATTTAGTTTGGTGTTGTGATGAGCGGATATTTTATACACTTTTTGTGGTATTTTCATGTAGTTTTAGTATGTTTTAGTAACGTTTTATTATATTTTTATAGTTTTTATGCAAAATTCACATTTCTGGACTTTACTATTAGTTTTTGTATTTTTGTATAATTTCAGGTATTTTCTGGCTGAAATTGAGGGACCTGAGCAAAAATTTGATTTAGAGGCTGAAAAAAGAGTGCAGTGCTGTTGGATTCTGACCCTCCTGCACCCGAAATGAATTTTCTAGAGCTACAGAATCCCAATTCTCACGGTCTCAATTGCGTTGGAAAGTAGACATCCTGGGCTTTCCAGCAATGTATAATAGTCCATACTTTTCCCGAGATTTGATGGCCCAAAACTGGCGTCAAAATGCCCATCAGAGACCCTTTTCTGGCATTAAATGCCAGAACTGGCATAAAAGCTAGAGTTAAACGCCCAAACTGGCATAAAAGCTGGCGTTTAACTCCAAGAGTGGCCTATATACGTGAAAGCTTCAAGGCTCAGCCCAAGCACACACCAAGTGGGCCCCAGAAGTGGATTTCTGCATCATTTACCTGTTTCTGTAAACCCTAGTAACTAGTTATTATAAATAGACCTTTTACTATTGTATTTTCATCTTAAGATCATCTTTAGTTCATTTTGAGACTACTTTGTATCACTTTTGATCTCTTGATCACGTTTAGGGGGCTGGCCATTCGGCCATTCCTGGACCTTCACCACTTATGTATTTTTCTACAGTGGAGTTTCTACACCTCATAGATTAAAGTGTGGAGCTCTGCTGATCCTCATGAATCAATACAAAGTACTATCATTTTTCTATTCAATTCATACTTATTCTTATTCTAAGATATCCACTCGCGCCTCAAACATGATGAATGTGATGATCAAGTGACACTCATCACCATTCTCACTTATGAACGCGTGCCTTGCAACCACTTCCATTCTACATGCAAAAGCTTGAAGTGTATGTCTCTTGGATTCCTGGTGCACGACGCATGGTTGCCTCTCCTGACAACAGAGCCTTCCATTCCGTGAGATCAGAGTCTTCGTGGTATAAGCTAGAATCAATTGGCAGCATTCTTGAGATCCGGAAAGTTTAAACCTTGTCTGTGGTATTCCGAGTAGGATCTGGGATGGGATGACTGTGACGAGCTTTAAACTCGTGACTGTTGGGCGCAGTGACAGTGCACAAAAGGATCAATGGATCTTATTTCGACACTAGTGAGAACCGACAGATGATTAGCCCTACGTAACCCGTAGCCGGACCATTTTCACAGAGAGGACGGACGGTAGCCATTGACAACGGTGATCCCCCGACATACAACTTGCCATGGAAAGGGGTATGCATGATTGGATGAAGGCAATAAGAAAGCAGAGATTTAGAAGGAACAAAGCATCTCCATACGCTTATCTAAAATTCCCACCAGCGAATTACATAAGTATCTCTATCTTATTTTATGTTTTATTTATCTTTTATTTATCAAAAACTTCATAACCATTTGAATCCGCCTGACTGAGATTTACAAGATGACCATACCTTGCTTCAAGCCGACAATCTCCGTGGGATCAACACTTACTCACGTAAGATATTTCTTGGACGACCCAGTGCACTTGCTGGTCAGCTGCACGGATTTGTGAAGAAAAGTGTGCGATCACGATTCCGTGTACCACTTTTCAGGTTGTAATGGGGCTAAGGTAAGGGTGAGGATATATGTATGGCCAAGTGAGCTATAATATGAATCTTTGATTAACTCAGGCTTTCACCTAACATATATACTCTATTTTATATGTGAATTTATTCCTAGCTACCCATAATTCCCAATTCTTCATAATTCACATACTCATGCACTGTATATCATTAATTTCTACCATGTATGCATTGATCCTTTATTAATTTAATATTTGGGGTAATTTTATCCCCTGCTTATCAAACTTAAAACTTTTTTTTTACGAAAGGAAACACAAATTATCAATGCATATGGTTTTTCTGGTTTCACATGAGTAGGCACCCAACATCCTAATAACTTGTGATGAGCGGATAATTTATACGCTTTTTGGCATGTTTTTAGTATGTTTTTAGTAGGATCTAGTTACTTTTAGGGATGTTTTTATTAGTTTTTATGCTAAATTCACATTTCTGGAATTTACTATGAGTTTGTGTATTTTTCTGTGATTTCAGGTATTTTCTGGCTGAAATTGAGGGACTTGAGCAAAAATCAAATTCAGAGGTTGAAGAAGGACTGCAGATGTTGTTGGATTCTGACCTCCCTACACTCGAAATGGATTTTCTGGAGCTACAGAACTCCAAATGGCGCGCTCTCAACGGCGTTGGAAAGTAGACTTTCAGGGCTTTCCATCAATATATAATAGTCCATACTTTGCCCGAGTTTTAATGACGCAAACTGGCGTTGAACGCCAGTTCCATGTTGCAGTCGGCGTTCAGCGCCAGAAACAAGTTGCAAAGTGGAGTTCAACGCCAAAAACACGTTACAACTTGGCGTTCAACTCCAAAACAAGCCTCTGCACGTGTAAACTTTAGGCTCAGCCCAAGCACACACCAAAGTGGGCCCCGGAAGTGGATTTATGCATCAATAACTTACTTCTGTAAATCCTAGTAGCTAGTCTAGTATAAATAGGACATTTTACTATTGTATTAGACATCTTTGGATTACCTTTTGATCCTTTGATCACATTTTGGAGGCTGGCCTCTCGGCCATGCCTGGACCTTTCACTTATGTATTTTTAACGGTAGAGTTTCTATACACCATAGATTAAGGTGTGGAGCTCTGCTGTTCCTCATGAATTAATGCAAAGTACTATTGTTTTTCTCTTCAATTCAAGCTTATTCCAATTCTAAGATATCCATTCGCACCCAAGGACATGATGAACGTGATGATTATGTGACGCTCATCATCATTCTCACTTATGAACGCGTTCCTGACAAACACTTTCGTTCTAACATGCAAACAAGCTAGAATGAATATCTCTTAGATATCTAATACAGAGGACCGAGTCCGAGATATTAGAATCTTCGTGGTATAAGCTAGATTGATGGCGGCATTCATGAGAATCCGGAAACTCTAAACCTTGTCTATGGTATTTCGAGTAGGATTCAGGGATTGAATGACTGTGACGAGCTTCAAACTCGCGAGTGCTGGGCGTAGTGACAGACACAAAAGGATAGTAAATCCTATTCCAGTATGATCGAGAACCGACAGATGATTAGCCATGCAGTGACAGCGCATTGGACCATTTTCACAGAGAGGATGGGATGTAGCCATTGACAACGGTGATGCCCTACATAAAGCTTGCCATGGAAAGGAGTAAGAAGGATTGAAGGAAGGCAGTAGGAAAGCAGAGATCCGACAGCAACAGCACCTCCATACGCTTATCTGAAATTCCTGCCAATGATTTACATAAGTATCTCTATCCTATTTTATTTATTTTCATCCACTATAATTTCTTAATACATTTGAATCTGCCTGACTGAGATTTACAAGATGACCATAGCTTGCTTCATACCAACAATCTCCGTGGGATCGACCCTTACTCACGTAAGGTATTACTTGGACGACCTAGTGCACTTGCTGGTCAGCTACACGGAGTTGTGACAAATTATGAATTAAGATTAGAGCACCAAGTTTTTGGAGCCATTACCAGGGATCACAATTTCGCGTACCAAGTTTTTGGCGCCGTTGCCGGGGATTGTTCGAGTTTGAACAACTGAGGTTCATCTTGTTGCTCAGATTAGGTAATTTTATTTTATTTTATTTCTTATTTTCGAAAAAAAATACAAAAAAAAAAATTTTTTTCCTTTTTCGTTTTTCCAAAAATAATTTCGAAAAAAATTACAAAAATTTACAAATTCATAAAATCAAAAATATTTTTGTGTTTCTTGTTTGAGTCTAGTGTCAATTTTTAAGTTTGGTGTCTTGCATGTGTTTATTTCTCTCAAGAATTTTCGAAAATTCATGTATGTGTTCTTCATGATATTCAAGTTGTTCTTGGCCAGTCTTCTTGTTTGATCTTCATATTTTCTTGTTTTGTGTCTTTTGTTGTTTTTCATATGCATTTTTGCATTCATATTCTCTAAGCATTGAAAATTTCTAAGTTTGGTGTCTTGCATATTTTTCTTTTCTTAAAAATTTTCAAAAATAAGTTCTTGATGTTCATCATGACATTCAAAGTGTTCTTGGTGTTCATCTTGACATTCATAGTGTTCTTGCATGTTTTCTTTGTTTTGATCCAAAATTTTTATGTCTTGAGTCTTTTTGATGTTTTTCCCTTTCCTTATTAAAATTCAAAAATCAAAAAAAATATTTTTTTCTTATTTTACTCCTAATTTTCGAAAATTGCATTGACTTAGTCAAAGATTTCAAAATCATATCTTCTTTTTAGTCAAGCAAAATTTCAATTTCAAAAAAATTTTATCTTTTTCAAAAATCAAATCTTTTTCACCTTTCTTCTTAATTGTTTTTCGAAAATTTTAAAAATTAAATTTTCAAAATCTTTTTTTTATTTTTTCTTATATTTTCGAAATTAATACTAATATTTAATGTTTCAATTCAAAAATTTAAAGTTTGTGACTTTCCTTCAAGAAAAATTCAATCTTTAAAATTCTAGAATCATATCTTTTGGTTCTTGTTAGTCAAGTCATCAACTTAATTTTAAAATCAATCTTTTTAATTTATCTTTCAAATCTTTTTCAAACAAATCTCTTTCAATCATATCTTTGCAATCATATCTTTTCAAAAATCAAATCTTTTCAAGTTGTTTACCAATCATATCTTTTTAATTCATATCTTTTTCAAATCACATCTTTTTAAAATTCTAATTTCAAAATCTCTTTCTAACTTCTTATCTTTTTTAAATTATTTCTTATCTTTTTCAAAACCTAACCACTTTTTCACTCTCAATTTTCGAAAATTGCCTTCCCATTTTTCAAAATATTTTTAATTAACTAATTGTTTTAAATTTTCAATTTAATTTTATTTTTCTTCTTAGTTTTCGAATTTTAAATAAATAAAATAAAAACAAAAATATTTTTCTTTTCTTTTTAATTATTTTCGAATTTTTCTCTTCTCCTTCTTCTATTCTTCTCTTCTTCTACTCACATAAAGGAATCCCTATACTGTGACATAGAGGATTCCATATTTTCTTTGTTATTCCCTTCTTTTTCATATGAGCAGGAGCAAGGACAAGAACATTCTTGTTGAAGCAGATCCTGAACCTAAAAGGACTCTGAAGAGGAAACTAAGAGAAGCTAAAATACATCAATCCAGAGACAACCTTACAGGAATTTTCGAACAGAAAGACGAGATGGCAGCCGAAAATAATAACAATGCAAGGAGGATGCTTGGTGATTATACTACACCTACTTCCAAGTTTGATGGAAGAAGCATCTCAATCCCTGCCATTGGAGCAAACAATTTTGAGCTGAAACCTCAATTAGTTGCTCTAATGCAACAGAACTACAAATTCCATGGACTTCCATCAGAAGATCCCTATCAGTTTTTAACTGAGTTCTTGCAGATCTGTGAGACTGTTAAGACTAATGGAGTAGATCCTGAAGTCTACAGGCTCATGCTTTTCCCTTTTGCTGTAAGAGACAGAGCTAGAACATGGTTGGACTCTCAACCTAAGGATAGCCTGAACTCTTGGGATAAGCTGGTCACGGCTTTCTTAGCCAAGTTCTTTCCTCCTCAAAAGCTTAGCAAACTTAGAGTGGATGTTCAAACCTTTAGACAGAAAGAAGGTGAATCCCTCTATGAAGCTTGGGAGAGATACAAGCAACTGACCAAAAAGTGTCCTTCTGACATGCTTTCAGAATGGACCATCTTGGATATATTCTATGATGGTCTATCTGAATTAGCTAAGATGTCACTGGATACTTCTGCAGGTGGATCCATTCACCTAAAGAAAATGCCAGCAGAAGCTCAGGAACTCATTGACATGGTTGCTAACAACCAATTCATGTACACTTCTGAGAGGAATCCTGTAAGTAATGGGACGCCTCAGAAGAAGGGAGTTCTTGAAATTGATACTCTGAATGCCATATTGGCTCAGAACAAAATATTGACTCAGCAAGTCAGTATGATTTCTCAGAGTCTGAATGGATTGCATGCTGCATCCAACACTACTCAAGAGGCATCTTCTGAAGAAGAAGCTTATGATCCTGAGAACCCTGTAATAGCAGAGGTGAATTACATGGGTGAACCCTATGGGAACACCTATAACCCCTCATGGAGAAATCATCCAAATTTCTCATGGAAGGATTAACAAAATCCTCAACAAGGCTTTAACAATGGTGGAAGAAACAGGTTTAACAACAACAAGCCTTTTCCATATTCCACTCAGCAACAGACAGAGAATTCTGAGCAGAATTAGCAAATGTAGTCTCTGATCTATCTAAGGCCACTTTGAGTTTCATGAATGAAACAAGGTCCTCCATTAGAAATTTGGAGGCACAAGTGAGCCAGCTGAGTAAAATGGTCACTGAAACTCTTCCTAGTACTCTCCCAAGCAATACAGAAGAAAATCCAAAGAGAGAATGTAAAGCCATTGACTTAACCATCATGGCCAAACCTGCAAGGGAGGAGGAGGACGTGAATGAGGACTACCTTGTGTTCAAGACTCAAGGTTCTCCTTCTGTAACCATGGAGAGGAAGCATGAAAAGCTTCTCTCAATGCAGAGTCAACCAGAGCCCCCACAGTCAAACTCTAAGTTTGGTGTTGGGAGGCCTCAGCCAAACTCTAAGTTTGGTGTTGAATCCTCACATCCAAACTCTAAGTTTGGTGTTGGGAGTCTACAACATTGACCTGATCACCTGTGTGGCTCCGTGAGAGCCCACTGTCAAGCTATTGACACTAAAGAAGCGCTTGTTGGGAGGCAACCCAATTTTTATTTATCTAATTTTATTTTTATTTTTATTTTTATTGTTCTTTCATGTTTTATTAGGTTCATGATCATGTGGAGTCACAAAATAAATACAAAAATTAAAATAGAATCAAAAACAGCAGAAGAAAAATCACACCCTGGAGGAAGGACATACTGGCGTTTAAACGCCAGTAAGGAGCATCTGGCTGGCGTTCAACGCCAGAACAGAGCATGGATCTGGCGTTCAATGCCAGAAACATGCTGCACATGGGCGTTGAACGCCCAGAACAAGCATCACTTCGGCATTTAAACACCAGAATTGCATGCAAAGGCGTTTTACACGCCTAATTGGTGCAGGGATGTAAATCCTTGACACCTCAGGATCTGTAAACCCCACAGGATCCACACCTACCTCCACTCATATTCCCCCCCCCCTCTTTCTCAACATTCATCCTACCTTCCTATAACACTCTTCGCCTAAAACCATCATACAACCCACCTACACCCACCCACTCAAATTCAAACCATCAACACACCTCCATCTCTTCTTCTTCTCATCTTTTCTTTCTTCTTTTGCTCGAAAACGAGCAAACATTTTAAGTTTGGTGTGGAAAAAGCATTGCCTTTTTTTCCATAACCACTAATGCCTCAAGGATGCACTTCCCTCCACAAAACTATTGGGAGCAATTCAACACTCCCCTTGGAGAATTAAGTTCCAACATGGGACAACTAAGGATGGAGCACCAAGAGCACTCCATCATCCTCCATGAAATTAGAGAAGATCAAAGAGCTATGAGGGAGGAACAACAAAGACAAGGAAGAGACATAGAGGAGCTCAAGAGCACCATTGGTTCTTTAAGAAGAGGAAGACGCCACCCTCACTAAGGTGGACTCCTTCCTTAATCTCCTTGTTCTTATTTTCCTATTTTTCAATTTTTGAGCTTTATGTTTTATTTATCTTTGTGTCTTTACAATATGATCATTAGTATTTAAGTGTCTATGTCTTAAAGCTATGAATAATTCCATGAATCTTTCACCTCTCTTAAATGAAAAATGTTTTAATTACAAAAGAACAAGAAGTACATGAATTTCGAATTTATCCTTGAAATTAGTTTAATTATTTTGATGTGGTGACAATACTTTTGTTTTCTGAATGAATGCTTGAACAGTGCATATGTCTTTTGAATTTGTTGTTTATGAATGTTAAATATGTTGGCTCTTGAAGAATGATGAAAAAAGGAGAAATGTTATTTGATGATCTGAAAAATCATAAAAATGATTCTTGAAGCAAGAAAAAGCAGTGAATACAAAAGCTTGCAAAAAAAAAAAGAGAGAAAGAAAAAGAAAAAGCAAGCAGAAAAAGCCAATAGCCCTTAAAACCAAAAGGCAAGGGTAATAAAAAGGATCCAAGGCTTTGAGCATCAGTGGATAGGAGGGCCTAAAGGAATAAAATCCTGGCCTAAGCGGCTAAACCAAGCTGTCCCTAACCATGTGCTTGTGGCGTGAAGGTGTCAAGTAAAAACTTGAGACTGAGCGGTTAAAGTCGAGGTCCAAAGCAAAAGAAGAGTGTGCTTAAGAACCCTGGACACCTCTAATTGGGGACTTTAGCAAAGCTGAGTCACAATCTAAAAAGGTTCACCCAGTTATGTGTCTGTGGCATGTATGTATCCGGTGGTAATACTGGAAAACAGAGTGCTTAGGGCCACGGCCAAGACTCATAAAGTAGTTGTGTTCAAGAATCAACATACTGAACTAGGAAAATCAATAACACTATCTGAACTCTGAGTTCCTATAGAAGCCAATCATTCTGAACTTCAATGGATAAAGTGAGATGCCAAAACTATTCAAGAGGCAAAAAGCTACAAGTCCCGCTCATCTTATTGGAGCTAAGTTTCATTGATAGTTTTGAATTCATAGTATATTCTCTTCTTTTTATCCTATTTGATTTTTAGTTGCTTGGGGACAAGCAACAATTTAAGTTTGGTATTGTGATGAGCGGATAATTTATACGCTTTTTGGCATTATTTTTAGTATGTTTTTAGTAGGATCTAGTTACTTTTAGGGATGTTTTTACTATTTTTTATGCTAAATTCACATTTCTGGACTTTACTATGAGTTTGTGTGTTTTTCTGTGATTTCAGGTATTTTCTGGCTGAAATTGAGGGACTTGAGCAAAAATCAAATTCAGAGGTTGAAGAAGGACTGCAGATGCTGTTGGATTCTGACCTCCCTGCACTCGAAATGAATTTTATGGAGCTACAGAACTCCAAATGGCGCGCTCTTAATGGCGTTGGAAAGTAGACTTCCAGGGCTTTCCAGCAATATATAATAGTCCATACTTTGCCCGAGTTTAGATGATGCAAACTGGCGTTGAACTCCAGTTCCATGTTGCAGTCTAGCGTTCAGCGCCAGAAACAAGTTGCAAAGTGGAGTTCAACGCCAAAAACACGTTACAACTTGGCATTCAACTCCAAAAGAAGCCTCTACACGTGTAAACTTCAGACTCAGCCCAAGCACACACCAAAGTGGGCCCCGGAAGTGGATTTATGCATCAATTACTTACTTCTGTAAATCCTAGTAGCTAGTCTAGTATAAATAGGACTTTTTACTATTGTATTAGACATCTTTGGATTACCTTTGATCCTTTGATCACGTTTTGGAGGCTGGCCTCTCGGCCATGCCTAGACCTTTCACTTATGTATTTTCAACGGTAGAGTTTCTACACACCATAGATTAAGGTGCGGAGCTCTGCTGTTCCTCATGAATTAATGCAAAGTACTATTGTTTTTCTCTTCAATTCAAGCTTATTCCAATTCTAAGATATCCATTCGCACCCAAGAACATGATGAATGTGATGATTATGTGACGCTCATCATCATTCTCACTTATGAACGCGTGCTTGACAAACACTTCCGTTCTACATGCAAACAAGCTAGAATGCATATCTCTTAGATATCTAATACAGAGGACCGAGTCCGAGATATTAGAATCTTCGTGGTATAAGCTAGATTGATGGCGGCATTCATGAGAATCCGAAAAGTCTAAACCTTGTCTGTGGTATTTCGAGTAGGATTCAGGGATTGAATGACTGTGACGAGTTTCAAACTCGCGAGTGCTGGGCGTAGTGACAGATGCAAAAGGATAGTAAATCCTATTCCAGTATGATCGAGAACCAACAGATGATTAGTCATGCAGTGACAGCGCATTGAACCATTTTCACAGAGAGGATGGGATGTAGCCATTGACAACGGTGATGCCCTACATAAAGCTTGCCATGGAAAGGAGTAAGAAGGATTGAAGGAAGGCAGTAGGAAAGCAGAGATCCGACAGCAACAGCACCTCCATACGCTTATCTGAAATTTCTGCCAATGATTTACATAAGTATCTCTATCCTATTTTATTTATTTTCATCCACTATAATTTCTTAATACATTTGAATCCGCCTGACTGAGATTTACAAGATGACCATAGCTTGCTTCATACCAACAATGTCCGTGGGATCGACCCTTACTCACGTAAGGTATTACTTGGACGACCAGTGCACTTGCTGGTCAGCTACACGGAGTTGTGACAAATTATAAATTAATATTAGAGCACCAATTTTTTGGAGCCATTACCAGGGATCACAATTTCGCGTACCAACTTGTCCATAAAATTCAACATTCTCTTATCAACCCAAGTTCCCACAATTCCCCACACTTAGTTAATATACAATCTCTATCTTACGCTAACCAAAGATTCAATACGATAATTAATTATTTTTTCGCTTAAGGCTAGTGATGTGGTAAAATACAGAACAAATGGGTGTTAAAAGGCTCAAAGTGGCAAACAAGGGTGATTGAAGTGGTAGGCTATTTGGGATAAGTGAGCTAATAACAATTAATGGTCTCAATCATATGCAAGCATGAAAATACACTAAATAATGGACGTATAGAATGGAACAAATTATAGATTACAATCATAGGGATGAAAACACATAGAAATAAAAGTATTATGGTTAAATAATGCAACCATATAATTAAGCTCAAAACTCACGAGTTGTGTGTTCATAGCTCATATCCATGTTCCACTACCTATATCTGTCATGCAAGCTACTAAGAAGTTTCAACTTCATTTAATGTGAGTCAATCTATGATTGCCTGCTTTAAGAAAATGATATATTCCTTGAAAATTTATCAATTGACCAACATCCATTATTATATATATACTAAATGATATGTTGTGAATATGACAAAAAAACTAAAATATTTTAGTTTATCCCTATTTTCGATCAAACTAAGTGCTCATATGTGAAGGGGTAAACCAAACTTAATAATCTATATTTTTTCATATCACAACTAATAGACTAAAAGTGTAATCTGAGCTAAATATATATATATATATATATATATATATATATATATATATATATATATATATATATATATATATATATATACACAGCTCAAAGTGCAAAATGCAACCAAGTGAAAATAAATAAGAGTACAATAGAGTAGAAATGTCCAAATACCAAGAGAAAAATAAAACAAAATAAAGAAAAAATAAGATAAAAAGGTCTGAAATAGTTCACAAAATGTAATCAATGCCAGAGATGGCAACCTCCCCACACTTACATAATAGCATCGTCCTTGATGCTCAATCAAGTTAGGTGTGAAGAGTCATCATCTCCGGAAGGCTGTGCTGTGGGCTCTGTAAGTGCTGGTGGCTGGGCTGGTGGCACTATAAACTGTGTAGTCGGGGGCTCTTCATGCTGTGTATACTGCTCATCTGTTGGCTAGGCCTGTTGCGACTGCTCCTCTGCCCGGGCCTCAGCCTGGTGCTCATCCACCTGCTACTCATCTTCCTCCTCCTCAGAATGCTCTGATGGTGTGTCAGGATCGGAGGGGATGTCAGTGTGTCCTGATCTCATCATCAACTTCAAATGCTCATAGCGTCGCTTATTGCGACGCTCTATCTGATCAAGGCGCCTAAAGAGGCGATGCACCAAGTGGTAGATAGGCTGAGAGGCAGGTGATGGTGCTGGGGAGTAGATGGGGCTGCAGAAGCTGAAGGTGCGGCTGAAGATGTGGCGACATCAGTAGGGGCGGTAATGGCAGGGACTCTGTGGCCTAGAGGACCGAACCGCTTGCCGTGCGGTATGATCTTCCTGCAGTCGGTAGCTGGTGGTCTCTGGTCCTCTGGCTCCCAAGGGACTGCAACTCGGTGAGCCAGCTGGGTGATCAGGTATGGAAATGAGAGGGTACCTCGGACATGTACTCTGGCCATATACTGCCGGATAAACCGAGGAAGGTATAGCTCCTTGCCTTCCATAACGCACTAGATGAGAATGATCATAGCGGCTGGCACCTCAGACTCGTGAGTGCTAGACATAACATAGTTGCTCAGCATCTGTTGCCATAGCCTAGCCTCATCATTAAGATAAATGATCTTGTTGCCTCTGGGAGTGACTTTGGACTTCCTCATAGCCCAAGGAGCATCAGGATCTATGGCTATGGTACGTTTGACCACATCCCAATCAAAGCTCAAAGTATTAATGGATTCCACAGCCTTTTGATAACCATCCGAACCATCTGGTTTAGGCTGGAAATGGAGGATGTCCTCAATCGCCTCCTCAGTGACCAAAATTTGCTTCCCTCTGAGATGAATAGCATCAAGGGTCGTCTTGTAGTAGTTGCAGTAGAATTCACGGACCCAAGATGCGTTTACTTCAGTCAGATTCCTCTCCAAAAACATCCAACCCCGCTGTTTGATTTGCTCCTCAGTGTATTGTTTTAATTTATCAGGGATTTTGAGGGTCTTTTCCACATGTAGATGCCTCTTTTCTGCGAAGATTGGGAATTTGAGTTTGCAGTAGAGGTTTGCAAATTTGATCGGGTCATTGGCCTGTGCGGCCTGATCGGCTTTTTTTTGTGGGCTAAAGTTCTTTTCCTTCCAAGAATCATCAAAAAGAATATCCGTTAGAGAAACGGATGACTGGCCCCTTTTTCTCTTACCGGTAGTGACCTTAGCCTTACCCTTTCTTTGCGGGTCAGACATCCTGAAAACAGATATTCCAACATACAATATATCAGGCTAAAGCAAGGAAACAGAGAAACAGATAATATGCAGCAGCATATGCAGTGGATAGGCAAAGGAGGAATGAAAACTAAAGCAAGTAATGAGGCACGAAGAGGTAAAATCTCATACTGAAAGAAATTTAGGATCCAGAGAAACAATCATAAATTGTAATCCAAGAGTGTAACAGTGAAGTACAGAATGCTTGTTGGTTAAGAAATAACAAATAACATGCCAGGAAAGTGATGAAAAGAGTTAGCGTGGAAAAGTGTGAAAATGAAAAAGAAAAGTGAAAATGTCAGTTTAGTTAAAACTTAGAGAAGTGGGTTAGGATTAGTGACATGTCAATGTAATTTCTAATTAAGAAAAGTGCAAAAAGTTTTAGAAACAAGCAAGCTCACATTCAAGCATACAAACAGATTATTGATGATAATTCATGTAAAGCAAGAAGCATAAAAAGGGAATACGGTCATCAACAATGCACGTCAAATGAAAAGGGAACCAAAATGAGAGGGAATACTAGCCCAGCAACTCATGAAGTGGCTGTGGTGTGAACCATATAAATCACAATTTCAAAAAACACCAAAGTCAATTCATAAGTGGAAGATGGGGAAAAACAGGTTTCAAAATAATTGGGCAGCATTTCGGCAGTAAAAGGGACGTTCCCGAAAAATCAAACAAGCAGCAAAACTCATATGAAGTTTAGTATTATGGCAAATAGCATGAAGAACAAGGTAATTCATATAGTTTAGGCATTATAAAGCAAAACAGAACAGGTAGATTTAGAAGAATCTATCAAAAGGGGTAATCAAGCAGTGATAAGCAGTGATGCAATTAACAGGAAGCTGTATTTGAGAAAGGGGAATCAGGGGTGAACCATGGCACTTATGTAGTAAAAATTAGTCAACAAGGTCCTAATTGACTCAGAATTTCGTCAGTTAGTACTCGGAGTCTAGCAATGACGAATGCATAGAAGAGGGAACCAAAGTAAAGTGGAAGCTGACTAATTGACTTAAGAATTGATCTTGGTATGAGTTAAATAAGTTTCAAATCCAAAAGTGCCAAGCTCAATTCCTAAGTTGCCAGTTCAATAACAATATATTTTCTAAAAATTTTGGCAGCATGCCGGCTATAAATTGAACGTCCCCGGGTAATAAACAGCAGCAGAAATTCAGTTCATATGACATTTAGAGTAATATATAAAAGAGTAGCAATTAGCAAGTCACATGAATTCAGAAAAACAAATTCAATCTGTAGCAGGAAATGCAATTCAGGTGGAATAATGTCAAAATAGCATTGAATAGTAATGAATAGCATATTAGCAGCATCAACAGTAAAGCAGTTTTAAAATTGTAAAACAGGTAAAGCAAGCAGCAAGAACGGCGTAATTATCAGACCTAAATCCACTAACCACATCCTAGCTACTTAACCACCTAGAATCCACTATGAACATGCATTTCTAACTATCCTAAATTCTAACAAAATGTAACTAAGCTAATTAACTTAATTTAACAGAAGGAGAATTTGAAATGCAGAGATGGAAGCAGGGAAACTGATGAGCGGATAATTTATACGCTTTTTGACATTGTCTTTAGTATGTTTTTAGTAGGATCTAGTTACTTTTAGGGATGTTTTTAATAGATTTTGTGTTAAATTCACATTTCTGGACTTTACTATGAGTTGTGTGTTTTTCTGTGATTTCAGGTATTTTCTGGCTGAAATTGAGGGACTTGAGCAGAAATCAGATTTAGAGGTTGAAAAAGGACTGCTGATGCTGTTGGATTCTGACCTCCCTGCACTCAAAGTGGATTTTCTGGAGCTACAGAACTCGAAATGGCGCGCTTCCAATTGCGTTGGAAAGTAGACATCCAGGGCTTTCCAGCAATATATAATAATCCATACTTTGGCCAAGAATTGACGACGTAAACTGGCGTTCAACGCCAGCCTTCTGCCCAAATCTGGAGTCCAGCGCCAGAAAAGGATCCAGAACCAGAGTTGAACGCCCAAACTGGCACAGAAACTGGCGTTCAACTCCACAAATGGCCTCTGCACGTGCTACACTCAGGCTCAGCCCAAACACACACCAAGTGGGCCCAGGAAGTGGATTTATGCATCAATTACTTACTCATGTAAACCCTAGTGACTAGTTTATTATAAATAGGACCTCTTACTATTGTATTAGGCATCTTTGAACGCATTGTTCTTAGACCATAGGGGCTGGCCACACGGCCATGCCTGGACCTTCACTTATGTATTTTCATACGGTAGAGTTTCTACACTCCATAGATTAAGGTGTGGAGCTCTGCTGTTCCTCAAAGATTAATGCAAAGTACTTCTGTTTTCTATTCAATTCTTCTTATTTCTCTTCTAAGATATCTATTCGCACCCAAGAACATGATGAAGGTGATGATTATGTGTGACGCTCATCATCCTTCTCCCTTATGAACGCGTGCCTGACAAACACTTCCGTTCTACATGAATTAAGCTAGAATGAGTATCTCTTAGATCTCCTAACCAGAATCTTCGTGGCGTAAGCTAGAATGATGGCGGCATTCAAGAGAATCCGGAAAGTCTAAACCTTGTCTATGGTATTCTGAGTAGGATTCAATGATTGAATGACTGTGACGAGCTCCTGACTCGCGATTGCAGGGCGTTAGTGACAGACGCAAAAGGATAGTAAATCCTATTCCAGCATGATCGAGAACCGACAGATGAATAGCCGTGCCGTGACAGGGTGCGTGAGCATATGATTCACTGAGAGGATAAGATGAAGCCATTGACAAGGGTGATGCCTCCAGACGATTAGCCGTGCCGTGACAGGGCATTGGATCATTTTCCCGTGAGATGACCGAAAGTAGCCATTGACAGTGGTGATGTATCACATAAAGCCAGCCATGGAAAGGAGTAAGACTGATTGGATGAAGATAGCAGGAAAGCAGAGGTTCAGAGGAACGAAAAGCATCTCCATTCGCTTATCTGAAATTCCTACCTATGATTTACATAAGTATCTCTATCCCTTTTATTGTTTATTTTAATCTAATCAAGTATCCTGTTTAAATCCGCCTGACTGAGATTTACAAGGTGACCATAGCTTGCTTCATACCAACAATCTCTGTGGATTCGACCCTTACTCACGTAAGGTTTATTACTTGGACGACTCAGTACACTTGCTGGTTAGTTGAACGGAGTTGTGTCCACACATAGAGCCACAATGAGGATTCAATACAATTATATATTGTTAATCTCACACAAGTACAAAGAACATGGAACACAATTTCGTCCACCAAGTTTTTGGCGCCGTTGCCGGGGATTGTTCAAGTTTGGACAACTGACGGTTCATCTTGTTGCTCAGATTAGGTAATTTTCTTTTTGTTTTCTTTTCAAAAATTTTTTCAAAAATCTTTCAAAATTTTCTCCTTTGTTTTCGAAAAAATTAAAAAAAAATAATAAAATAAAAATGTTTTCAAAAATAAATTATTCTATGGCTCAAAATTTTTAAAGAATGAATTCTAGTGTTTCATGAAATATGTTGAATCATATCTGGCTGTAAAGCCATACCCAAACTACTTTGGGATTGGTATTCAACTAATCACTTCAGCCCATGTAATTATATGTTGCATCCTGGCTGGCTGTAAAGCCATGTCTAAATTTAATTGGACTGAGGCAGCAATTTGTTATCAAGAGCAAGCTAGTTGGGGTTAATCCACCTGCTACTGTTTCTGATTTACATACTAAAGCTTGGCTGGCTATTAAGCCATGCCTGACCCTTTGATTGGAGCTTTAGAGCATAAGATTCCTGGAATTCATATTAAAAATTTTGAATCCTTATTTCTCTTTTTTTTCATATAATTTTCGAAAAAATATAAAATAAAAATTCAAAAAAAATCAATCAAAAATATTTTGTGTTTCTTGTTTGAGTCTTGAGTCATATCATAAGTTTGGTGTCACTTGCATATGCATCTTGCATTTTTTTTTCGAAAATATCATGCATTCATAGTGTTCTTCATGATCTTCAAGTTGTTCTTGGTAAGTCTTCTTGTTTGATCTTGATGATTTTTTGTTTTGTGTCTTTTCATGTTTATCATATGCATTCTTGAATTCTTAGTGCGTAAGCATTAAAGAATTCTGAGTTTGGTGTCTTGCATGTTTTCTTTGCATTAAAAATTTTTAAAAAAATTGTGTCTATGATGTTCATCTTGACATTCATGGTGTTCTTGGTGTTCATCTTGACATTCATATCATTCTTGCATGCATTCATTGTTTTGATCTAAAAATTTCATGCATTGCATAATTTTCATGTTTTTCTCTTGCATCATAAAAATTCAAAAATCAAAAAAAAAATATCTTTCCCTTTTTTCTCTCATCAAATTCGAAAATTTGAGTTGACTTTTTCAAAAATTTTTTAAAAATCAAGTTGTTGCCAATGAGTCAAATCAAATTTTCAATTTGAAAATCTTATCTTTTTCAAAATCTTTTTCAAAAATCAAATCTTTTTCAATTTTCTTAGTTATTTTCGAAAATTCCAAAAATCTTTTTCTTATTTTTATATAAAATTTTCGAAAATAACTAATCAATTAATGTTTTGATTCAAAAATTTGAAGTTTGTTACTTGCTTGTTAAGAAAGATTCAAACTTTAAGTTCTAGAATCATATCTTGTGATTTCTTATGAATCAAGTCATTAATTGAGATTTTAAAAATCAAATCTTTTTCAAAACTAATTTCTATCATATCTTTTCAAAAATATCTTCTTATCTTATCTTTTTCAAAAATATCTTTTCAAAATATCTTTTCTAACCTCCTAACTTCTTACCTTTTCAAAATTTGTTTCAACTAACTAACTAACTTTTTGTTTGTTTCTTAACTTTTTCAAAACCACCTAACTAACTCTCTCTCTCTCAATTTTCGAAAATATCTTCCCTCTTTTTCAAAAATTTCTTTTTAATTAACTAATTATTTTTATTTTTTATTTTTGAATTCAAAAATTTTTGAAAAATACTAACTAATTTTCAAAAAACCAATTATCAAAAATCACTAACTCTTTTTCAAAATAATTTTCGAAAATTATTCCTCCCCCATCTCATTCTATTTATTCATTCATATCCTAACATCTCATCTCACATTCCAATCCTCACAGTTGTGTTTCTTCCTTTACATCACCCCCTCTTCTTCTACTTACAAAGGGATCCCTATACTGTGGTATAAAGGATCTCTATTATTATTATCATTTTTCTGGCCATTCTTCCTTGTCATATGAGCAGGAGCAAGGATAAGAACATTCTTGTGGAAGCAGATCCAGAACCTAAAAGAACTCTGAAGAGAAAATTAAGAGAAGCTAAAATACAACAATCCAGAGATAACCTTTCAGAAATTTTCGAACAGGCAGAGGAGATGGCAGGCGAAAATAATAATAATGCAAGGAGGATGCTTGGTGACTTTACTGCACCTAATTCCAATTTACATGGAAGAAGCATCTCCATTCCTGCCATTGGAGCAAACAACTTTGAGCTGAAACCTCAATTAGTTTCTCTGATGCAGCAGAACTGCAAGTTTCATGGACTTCCATCTGAAGATCCTTTTCAGTTCTTAACTGAATTCTTGCAGATATGTGATACTGTTAAGACTAATGGAATAGATCCTGAAGTCTACAGGCTCATGCTTTTCCCTTTTGCTGTAAGAGACAGAGTTAGATTATGGTTGGATTCTCAACCTAAAGACAGCCTGAACTCTTGGGATAAGCTGGTCACGGCTTTCTTAGCCAAGTACTTTCCTCCTCAAAAGCTGAGCAAGCTTAGAGCTGATGTTCAAACCTTCAGACAGAAAGAAGGTGAATCTCTCTATGAAGCTTGGGAAAGATACAAACAGTTGACTAAAAAGTGTCCTTCTGACATGCTTTCAGAATGGACCATCCTGGATATATTCTATGATGGTTTATCTGAGCTATCAAAGATGTCACTGGACACTTCTGCAGGTGGATCCATTCACCTAAAGAAAACGCCTGCAGAAGCTCAAGAACTCATTGACATGGTTGCTAATAACCAGTTCATGTACACTTCTGAAAGGAATCCTGTAATCAATGGGACGCCTATGAAGAAGGGAGTTCTTGAGGTTGATACTCTGAATGCCATATTGGCTCAGAACAAAATATTGACTCAGCAAGTCAATATGATCTCTCAGAGTCTGCATGGAATGCAAGCTGCATCCAACAGTACTCAAGAGGCATCTTCTGAAGAGGAAGCCTATGATCCTGAGAACACTGCAATAGCAGAGGTAAATTATTTAGGTGAACCTTATGGAAACACCTATAACTCAACATGGAGAAATCATCCAAATTTCTCATGGAAGGATCAAAAGCCTCAACAAGGCTTTAATAATGGTGGAAGAAACAGGTTTAGCAATAGCAAACCTTTTCCATCATCAACTCAGCAACAGACAGAGAACTCTGAACAAAATGCTTCTAATTTAGCAAATCTAGTCTCTGATCTATCCAAGGCCACTGTAAGTTTCATGAATGAAACAAGATCTTCCATTAGAAATCTGGAAGCACAAGTGGGCCAGCTGAGTAAAAGGATCACTGAAATCCCTCCTAGTACTCTCCCAAGCAATACAGAAGAGAACCTAAAAGGAGAGTGCAAGGCCATTGACATAAGCGCCATGGCCGAACCTATGAGGAGAGGAGAGGACGTGAATCCCAAGGAGGAAGACCTCCTGGGACGTCCAGTGACCAATAAGGAGCTTCCCTCTGAGGAACCAAAGGACTCTGAGGCTCATCTAGAGACCATAGAGATTCCATTGAACCCCCTTATGCCCTTCATGAGCTCTGATGAATATTCCTCTTCTGAAGAGAATGAGGATGTTACGGAAGAGCAAACTGCCAAGTTTCTTGGTGCAATCATGAAGCTGAATGCCAAATTATTTGGCATTGATACTTGGGAAGTTGAACCTCCCTTGTTCATCAATGAACTAAGTGATCTGGATCAACTGACATTGCCTCAGAAGAGACAGGATCCTGGAAAGTTCATAATACCCTGTACCATAGGCACCATGCTCTTTAAAGCTCTGTGTGACCTTGGTTCAGGTATAAACCTCATGCCCCTCTCTGTAATAGAGAAACTGGGAATCTATGGGGTGCAAGCTGCTAAAATCTCACTAGAGATGGCAGACAGCTCAAGAAAACAGGCTTATGGACAAGTAAAGGACGTGTTAGTAAAGGTTGAAGGCCTCTACATCCCTGCTGATTTCATAGTCCTGGATACTGGAAAGGAAGAGGATGAATCCATCATCCTAGGAAGACCTTTCCTGGCCACAGCAAGAGCTGTGATTGATGTTGACAGAGGTGAAATATTCCTTCAATGGAATGAGAACTCCCTTGTGTTTAAAACTCAAGGATCTCCCTCTGCAACCATGGAGAGGAAGCAGAAAAAGCTTCTCTCCAAGCAGAGTCAACCAGAGCCCCTACCGTCAAACTCTAAGTTTGGTGTTGGGAGGCCACAACCAAACTCTAAGTTTGGTGTTGAACTCCCATATCCAAACTCTAAGTTTGGTGTTGGAGAGTCTCAACAAAGCTCTGCACATCTGTGAGGCTCCATGAGAGCCCACTGTCAAGCTATTGACATTAAAGAAGCGCTTGTTGGGAGGCAACCCAATTTTTATTTATCTAACTATATTTTTCTTAGTTATATGCCTTTGTAGGTTCATGATCATGTGGAGTCACAAAATGAATATAAAAATTGAAAACGGAATAAAAAAAAACAGCAGAAGAAAAATCACACCCTGGAGGAGCATCTGCCTGGCGTTCAAACGCCAGAACAGAGCATGGTTCTGGCGCTGAACGCCCAGAATGGGAGCATCCTGGCGCTGAACACCCAGAACAAGCATGGTTCTGGCGTTCAACGCCAGAAATGGCAGCAAATGGGCGTTGAACGCCCAAAATGGGCACCAACCTGGCGCTGAACGCCCAGAGTTGTGTGCAAGGGCATTTTGCATGCCCAACTTGGTGCAGGGATGTAAATGCCTTGACACCTCCAGATCTGTGGACCTCACAGGATCACCTCAGGATCTGTGGACCCCACAGAATCCCCACCTACCTCCACTCACTCTCTTTTCTCTTCTCAATCATCCTCTATTCCCAATAAACACTCTTCCCTATTAACCCTTTACCACTCACTTCCAAACACCCACTTTCCTTCAAAATTCAACATCTCTTTCCCACCCAATCCCACCCATATGGCCGAATACACATCTCCCTCCATCTCCTCCATATCTTCTTCTTATTCTTCTATTCTTTCTTCTTTTGCTCGAGGGCGAGCAACATTCTAAGTTTGGTGTGGTAAAAGCATAGCTTTTTTGTTTTTTCCATAACCATTGATGGCACCTAAGGCCAGAGAAGCCTCTAGAAAGAAGGAAAGGGAAGACAAAAGCTTCCATCAAGGGTCTATAGCTCAGTGGTAGAACATTTAACTGCAATTCAAGAGATCCCTGAGATACCTCAGGGGATACATTTTCTTCCACACAATTATTGGAAGCAACTAAGGGTGGAACATCAAGAGCACTCCATCATCCTTCATGAAATCAGAGAAGATCTAAAAGCAATGATGGAGGAGCAGCAAAGACAAGGAACAGACATAGAAGAGCTCAAGGACATCACCAAGGTGGACTCATTCCTTGTTCTTACTTTCTCTGTTTTTTCGTTTTCTATGTGCTTATCTGTGTTTGTGTCTTCATTACATGATCATTAGTAGTTAGTAACTTTGTCTTAAAGTTATGAATGTCCTATGAATCCATCACTTCTCTTAAATAAAAAATGTTTTAATTCAAAAGAACAAGAAGTACATGAGTTTCGAATTTATCCTTGAACTTAGTTTAATTATATTGATGTGGTGACAATGCTTCTTGTTTTCTGAATGTATGCTTGAACAGTGCATATGTCTTTTGAAGTTGTTGTTTAAGAATGTTAAATATGTTGGCTCTTGAAAGAATGATGACTAGGAGACATGTTATTTGATAATCTGAAAAATCATAAAAATGATTCTTGAAGCAAGAAAAAGCAGCAAAGAACAAAGCTTGCAGAAAAAAAAAATATATAGGCGAAAAAAAAAATAGAAAGAAAAAGAAAAAGCAAGCAGAAAAAGCCAAAAGCTCTTAAAACCAAGAGGCAAGAGCAAAAAGCCAATAACCCTTAAAACCAAAAGGCAAGGGCAAATAAAAAGGATCCCAAGGCTTTGAGCATCAGTGGATAGGAGGGTCTAAAGGAATAAAATCCTGGTCTAAGCGGCTAAACCAAGCTGTCCCTAACCATGTGCTTGTGGCGTGTAGGTGTCAAGTGAAAACTTGAGACTGAGCGGTTAAAGTCAAGGTCCAAAGCAAAAGAAGAGTGTGCTTAAGAACCCTGGACACCTCTAATTGGGGACTTTAGCAAAGCTGAGTCACAATCTGAAAAGGTTCACCCAATTATGTGTCTGTGACATTTATGTATCCGGTGGTAATACTGGAAAACAAAGTGCTTAGGGCCACGGCCAAGACTCATAAAGAAGCTGTGTTCAAGAATCATCATACTGAACTAGGAGAGTCAATGACACTATTCGAACTCTGAGTTCCTATAGATGCCAATCATTCTGAACCTCAATGGATAAAGTGAGATGCCAAAACTATTCAAGAGGCAAAAAGCTACAAGTCCCGCTCATCTGATTGGAGCTATGTTTCATTGATAGTTTGGAATTTATAGTATATTCTATTCTTTTTATCCTATTTTGATTTTCAGTTGCTTGGGGACAAGCAACAATTTAAGTTTGGTGTTGTGATGAGCGGATAATTTATACGCTTTTTGACATTGTCTTTAGTATGTTTTTAGTAGGATCTAGTTACTTTTAGGGATGTTTTTAATAGATTTTGTGTTAAATTCACATTTCTGGACTTTACTATGAGTTTGTGTGTTTTTCTTTGATTTCAGGTATTTTCTGGCTGAAATTGAGGGACTTGAGCAGAAATCAGATTTAGAGGTTGAAAAAGGACTGCTGATGCTGTTGGATTCTAACCTCCCTGCACTCAAAGTGGATTCTCTGGAGCTACAGAACTCGAAATGGCGCGCTTCCAATTGCGTTGGAAAGTAGACATCCAGGGCTTTCCAGCAATATATAATAATCCATACTTTGGCCAAGAATTGACGACGTAAACTGGCGTTCAACGCCAGCCTTCTGCCCAAATCTGGAGTCCAGCGCCAGAAAAGGATCCAGAACCAGAGTTGAACGCCCAAACTGGCACAGAAACTGGCGTTCAACTCCACAAATGGCCTCTGCACGTGCTACACTCAGGCTCAGCCCAAACACACACCAAGTGGGCCCAGGAAGTGGATTTATGCATCAATTACTTACTCATGTAAACCCTAGTGACTAGTTTATTATAAATAGGACCTCTTACTATTGTATTAGGCATCTTTGAACGCATTGTTCTTAGACCATAGGGGCTGGCCACACGGCCATGCCTGGACCTTCACTTATGTATTTTCATACGGTAGAGTTTCTACACTCCATAGATTAAGGTGTGGAGCTCTGCTGTTCCTCAAAGATTAATGCAAAGTACTTCTGTTTTCTATTCAATTCTTCTTATTTCTCTTCTAAGATATCTATTCGCACCCAAGAACATGATGAAGGTGATGATTATGTGTGACGCTCATCATCCTTCTCCCTTATGAACGCGTGCCTGACAAACACTTCCGTTCTACATGAATTAAGCTAGAATGAGTATCTCTTAGATCTCCTAACCAGAATCTTCGTGGCGTAAGCTAGAATGATGGCGGCATTCAAGAGAATCCGGAAAGTCTAAACCTTGTCTGTGGTATTCCGAGTAGGATTCAATGATTGAATGACTGTGACGAGCTCCTGACTCGCGATTGCAGGGCGTTAGTGACAGACGCAAAAGGATAGTAAATCCTATTCCAGCATGATCGAGAACCGACAGATGAATAGCCGTGCCGTGACAGGGTGCGTGAGCATATGATTCACTGAGAGGATAAGATGAAGCCATTGACAAGGGTGATGCCTCCAGACGATTAGCCGTGCCGTGACAGGGCATTGGATCATTTTCCCGTGAGATGACTGAAAGTAGCCATTGACAGTGGTGATGTATCACATAAAGCCAGCCATAGAAAGGAGTAAGACTGATTGGATGAAGATAGCAGGAAAGCAGAGGTTCAGAGGAAAGAAAAGCATCTCCATTCGCTTATCTGAAATTCCTACCTATGATTTACATAAGTATCTCTATCCCTTTTATTGTTTATTTTAATCTAATCAAGTATCATGTTTAAATCCGCCTGACTGAGATTTACAAGGTGACCATAGCTTGCTTCATACCAACAATCTCTGTGGATTCGACCCTTACTCACGTAAGGTTTATTACTTGGACGACTCAGTACACTTGCTGGTTAGTTGAACGGAGTTGTGTCCACACATAGAGCCACAATGAGGATTCAATACAATTATATATTGTTAATCTCACACAAGTACAAAGAACATGGAACACAATTTCGTCCACCAGAAACCTGGTGAAAGCAGAGATAGAATTGGAAGCGAAAAGGGGGAAGAGATGCTACCAACAACGGTGGCGGCACGGCGGCACAGAGGCGGCGGTGGCAGTGCGGTGCAGAGGCGGTGGTGGCACTCCGGGTTGGCGGGAAGAGGTGGGAAGAAGAGGGAGAAGAAGGGAATGGGGGGAGGGCAGTGGTGGTCGGCGGTGGTTATGGCCGACGGGAGGAAATCGGAAGGGAGAAAGGGGGAGAGGGAAAAGAAGGAAGAAGGAGGGGAAGGGGTGGTTCGGTGGCGGCGGTTCCGGCAGTTGGGGGGCGGCGGCGGATGGTGGTGGTTGATGGTGGCAGAAGTTTGAATTGGGGGGTGGAGGGAAGAGAGAAAGGCGTTGAGGGAGAAGAGAGTGGGTGAGTGACGCGAGGAGGGGGGTTCTCGCGAGGTTAATGAAATCCAGTCCACGTGTACGCATGGCTCACCCGTACGCGTGAATGGGGCAAAAGTAGGTCAACGCGTACGCGTTATAGACGCGAATGCGTGAGGGGGTGAAACGAAGGTGACGCGTACGCGTGAAGCATGCGTACGCCTCGACTGAAATTGTGCTAAACGCATAGTTCCAGCGTCATTTTCGCATAACTCTCTGTCTGCCTTGAAGGGGACAAAATTTTGTGTTCCACGCGTGCGCGTCGATCACGCCCACGCATGGTGTGCTAAAAATGGAAATGACGTGTACGCATCAGGGACGCACACGCGTGGCATGCTAATGATGGAAGGGACGCGTACGCGTGGCTCGAATTGTGCTTCTAGCACACCAGCCGCACGATTCCATCACAACTTTCTGTTCGTTGGATGGAAGCGTCGATTTGGTTTTGACACCCACGCGTGGTTGGCTCTTTTTTTTTAAATGCAAAATGCAATATGCAATGCAGGTGATGATGTATGAGTCGTGATTTCTAAATTTCTACGAATAAGCTTGAAACAAACTAAAACTAAGGGTGAAAAGGGACGATCATACCATGGTGGGTTGTCTCCCACCTAGCACTTTTAGTTATTGTCCTTAAGTTGGACATTGGATGAGCTCCTTGTCAGGGTGGCTTGTGCTTGAACTCGTCCAAGAATCTCCACCAACTTTTGTACTTCCAGCAACCTCCGGGGTCCCAAATCAGACGCATAAGGTCCTCAAGCAAGTTGCAGCAAGTGGCCAGGCCCCAAGAGTGTTGATTGCCAGATCGAATTCCGGGGTCCCAAACCTTGCTTTTGCACCCATCTTTGCATTGATCCTCATTATTCCAACCGGGTGGCAAGAGAATTGAGTCCTCAGTAGAATGTCCAAACAGCCTTCTAAACCCATGCATTCGAGCTCTGCACCAACCTTTGTATCCCAACTTAGAACTTGTAAACGTACTGAATCCAGTCCTGAATTGCCAATCATCAACCATCTCCCTTTTACACTTAAAGCCACAAAGAGCTCTGAGTTTTTCATCCGTCTCAAGCAAACCATATTCAAGTGGGAAAGCAAAGGTCGAGGATAAAGATTTTACCCACTTGAATGTCATATTAGATGGTAATGGCTTGGGAAGACGTGTTTCTAATGATTGTACAAGTTCTGCTCCATGATGCTCATCTTTGAGTTCTTCTACCTCTTTGCAAACCTCTTCAATTTCAGCCGTACCCTCATCAAATTCTTCAGATTCTTCCCCGTCGCTTAGGTCATATGTTGGAGGTTGAGAGAAGTCTACCTCTACATTGGAAGGGGTTGTTGCCAAGAGGGTTGATCAAATCCTTGTGGCTCCTTCCATCTTTGATTGTTCCAACCACGGTGCATGTTGGCATTATAATTTCCTCTTCCTATAACATAGTTGCAACCACGCTCATAGCCAGAGGGGTGAGAAGTCATAGTAGAAAAAAAATAAAAACTAATAAAAATAAGCAACAAAGTCCAAAACTAACAAATAAGCAAAAAGCAAATATTTACAATAACCAATAATAAGGCACACATTTGCAATTTCCCGGCAACGGCGCCATTTTGACAATCGGAATTTTGTCGGTAAAGAATTTTCACAGATAAGTTCTCGTTGCAAGTATAGCTTCTAGACCGGCAAGGAATCCCTTTTGTGCAAAAGTTTGGTTGTCATGAGTAACAAACCCCTAATAATATTGATACCCGAAGTATTCAAACCTCGGGTCGTCTCTCAAGGAATTTCAGGGAGGTGTTCTTATTATTGGTTATGAGTTGTGTAAATCAGGGTTTTGGATTGAGAAATAAGAAGAGAAAATTGCAAAGAAAATAAATTAATAACAATAAAAAACCTTGACTAGGAGAGGATTAATCAGAAGTTCTATCCTTGTTGGATTTCCCAAGATTAATAGTAAAAGGTTGTTGTTATTACTTAGTTAACCCTTACCGAATAAGGGAAAGTCAAGTACATAAACCAACGTCCGTCACGAGTCCTAGTCCTCTCCCTTGGGAAGGTCTACCGTTAGTGCTCAGAAGGCCGGCCTACAACTTTCAATTATCACTAGGTTCTTGAGTTCTAAATATATACAGAGTATTTGCCTATGAAAGATAAAAGATAAGATCAAGATAAGATAAGATAAAATAGTAAATACTAAAATTGTAAGTGAATTTATGTATTCGGTTGGGTTGAATTTGTGAATCGTGAAATTTCTTTATTGTCATAAATTAAGAAGAAAGATTGGTTTAATAAATACAAAAGCAACAAACTAAAAATTGAAGTTTTTGTTTTAAAAGCTAAAAACTGAAATTTCTATAAGAACTTTTATTTTTATATATTTTCAGTAAATATGTTTTTGTTTAATTTTGCCAAATATCTTGAGTTTCATAAATATGAGTATGCATGGTGGCTATTAACAAAAATAGCAAGCCATGAAAGAAGAAAAATTTTATCAGTTCTTCTTGCCAAATAAGAAAAATAATAGTTTTTTTTTATATGGAATAAGTCTTCTTAATTTTTTCTTTTAGTTAATGTTGTAATTTTTTGCTATTCAACATTTATTATCACTTTTTTTTATATTGTCTGTATAGTACCATCGCATTATTTTAAAATATATAAAATGAAATAATAAAGTATAGTTAATTAATGTGCACAATAAAGTAAACGTGAAATTTATATAATAGCAATTAAATATAGAAAGCAATGACAACCTTTTGTTTCAAGGTACTATATTAAATTGTAACTTAACTTTATAATTATTAGTTAAAAACTTACAATAATATGCTATTTTTTATTATATTAGTTAAAAATAATATATTTTGATATTATTTTCAAGATTACTGACATCAAATTTTGATAATTTGAGCAAAAATTTTGAATGCTTTATATCTTAAATTTTTTCTTAATAGAATAATATGACGATTTAACACGTACATCACGAAAGAACTATTATTTTAAACATCTAGATATTCAAAAGACACAAAAATAAATTCTTTTGATAATATTTCAACAACTCATAAAAGTTATTGAAAATTGCGATGATAGTACTTGATGATAATTAATTACGGATGAAGAAAAGGATGGAGGAGAAGAAGAAAATGAGAAAGGAGAACAAGGCAACATAACTATGGTAGTGAGATAATAACAGGTATGTGCATAGAGAACAATGGTAAGAAAAAATAATAGTGTGTGATACAATGAAGGTATAAATTAATAATTTTAAAAAATAATAAAATTAAAGATAATTTAATAAATTGAATATAAAATAAAAAAATTATCCATTAAAATGCAAAAAGATAAAGAATAATTTGAATATAATTTTATCTTTGTTTCAAATTAAATACCGTTAAAAAAATAAATAAATAAACTTATATAATGGGTATAAATAACTAATTTGTAAATATTTATGTTGATTTTGTTATACATAATAATAATATAATAATTTTTTTAATATTTAATTTAAATTTATAATTTTTATACATTCGAAAATTTAAATAACTTATAAAATTTTTATATTTATTTTTAAATATTTTTTTATAAAAATTATTTTATTAATTTTATAATTTTAAAAATAAAAATATAAAATTTAATCTTTTAAAAATAATAGAAAAACGACTGAACATTGCCTATTGAGCTGTTTATGTGAGATAATCATTTGTTAATTAGTTTGTGAAAATATTTTCTGTTTTTGTTTTTTATTTTTATTTTTTAAAAATGATTTTCATTTTCAGCTTTTCAAATCTTAGAAAATGTGATTGATTTGTAAGAAGAGAATTTATTTTCAGTCATTGAAAATAATGAAAATATGTTTGGTTAATCTATTTTAATTTTTATTTATTGGTACTTTATTGATTGATTGTTGATTAAACAAATTATTTTCATAACAAATTTTTTTATTTTGTTAAAAAAGATATGATCATGGTGTTTGAAAAAAATAATGTGAAAAGGATATTTAAAAATAAATATGAGGTATAAGTACAAAACAAACAAAACATGTGAAATAGGTGTACAGTTGAATTTGACATAAAAAATAGGAGTACGATTAAAAATTGCTTTGAATTTAGGATTTAGAATTTAGGATTTCTTCTTTCAATTTCTTCTTAATCCCAGGTTCAATGTTTCTTTGATTTAGTTCTCTTATATTCTTATTTATTTTAGTATTTTGGTTTATCTATTCCTCTTGTTGATTTCTCTATTTTTTCTAATTTAGTTTATAGATTCTCATGTTAGATTTACTTTTCTATTTAATGCAAATTGAGATATTTCATATTTATAATTGCTTTCTTCAATCTATGTTATTGATGCCTTCAATTAGTTGTGTGAATTTTATTATCTTTTATTGCTTTTCTATGCTTTTGTGTTGTGCCTTCCAAGCGTTTGATAAAATGCTTGGGAGAGTTCTAAGCTAGATTTTTCCTTCTTGGTCTTGGTTGAGTAATTAGTGACACTTGAGTTATCATACTCCTTTGTTGATTGACAATTGAAAGTTGATAATTGATTTAGATTCCACTAAATCTAGTCTTTCCTTAGGAGTTGACTAGGACTTGAGGAATCAAATTGATTCATCCACTTGAATTTCCTTCATAATTAGAGGGTTAACTAAGTGGGAAGCAATGAACAATTCTCATCACAATTGATAAGGATAACTAGGATAGGACTTCTAGTTCTCATACCTTGCCAAGAGCTTTTCTAGTCATTAGTTTATTTCTTTTGTCATTTAATTTTCTTGTTCCCTTATTCAAAAACTCCAAAATATATAACTCATAACCAATAACAAGAACACCTCCCTGCAATTCCTTGAGAGACGACCCGAGGTTTAAATACTTCGGTTATCAATTTTATTAGGGGTTTGTTACTTGTGACAACCAAACTTTGTACGAAGGGACATTTGTTGGTCTAAAAACTATACTTGCAACGAGAGTTTATTTATTAAATTCTAGACCACGCAAAAGTCCTCTCGTCACGCATACCCAAGAGTCTATGCATAGAGTTCATATATATTTATCATATAATCACTCAATGGGGTTATCCATACCCGGAAATTTATACGTACCCGGTCAGCCTTACGACGTAGGGTCAACAAAGTATCGAGAATCAACCTGGAACACGTGGTGGCGAGCCACGGTTTTAACCCAGGGAAACTCGTGCCTCAGATATCATTATTCATAAGCCATGGCAGTTCCATTATCAATACATCATCAATTATCAAGCCTTAGCATTAAACTTCGTTAACATTCTTATTTCCTTTATAAAAGCCACCACTTACAACTTTTTTCACACTCAAGATATCTTATTTTCCTAGCTTCTTTTATCCACAGGACCTAAAGCCATACTTTAAGCCTTAAAGAGAATAAAATGGAGATTTAGAAGTAGGAAATTGATTTAAAAACAGTCAAAATTGATTTTTGCAGCAGGCAGCATCCACGCGTACGCGAAGGCCACGCGCACGCGTGGAGCATTGAAAGAACGAAACTCTCGCGCGATCTAGAATTTTCACAATAAATTCGCGTTGTAAGTATAGCTTCTAGACCGACAAGAATTCCTTTCTTACAAAAGTTTGGTTGTCACAAGTAACAAAACCCAATAAAATTTATAACTGAAGTATTCAAACCTCGGGTCGTCTTCTCAAGAAATTGCAGGGAAGTATGATTTATTATTGGTTATGTAAAAAGATATATTTTTGGGTTTTAAAAAGGTTTGAACAAGAGAAATAAATTGCAGGAATTAATAAATTAATAAATAATAAAACTCTAGGCAAGGTATGAGAATTTGGAATTCCTATCCTAGTTATCCTTATCGATGGTGATGAGAATTGAGTTTTAATCCCACCTAGTTAACCTTTACTAAAGCAAAGGAAAGTCAAGTGGACTAATTAGTTTGATCTTCAGGTCCCAGCCAATTCCTAAGAAAGGACTAGAGTTATTGGAATTCAATTCAATTAGCAAAAATAACAATTATCAATCACGATGAGTTTGATAACTCAAGAGTCTCCAATTAATCAATTAAAGCCAAGAATATAAAAAGCTAAATAAGAATCATAAATTTGAAATACCTCAATTGCATTAATAATAGAAAATCAATCTAAACATAAAGAGTTCATAAACTAAATTGATAAAAGGAACATTGAACCTGTAATGAAGAAAAGCAGTCCTAAAATTGAGAGAAATCATAATCCTAATCCTAAGAGAGGGGAGAGAACCTCTCTCTCTAAGAACTACATCTAATCCTAAAATTATGAGTATGAAAGTATGATGATTGTTGAATGAATTCCCCCACTTTAGAGCCTCTAATCTGTGTTTTCTGGGCCGAAAATTGGGTCAAAAACAGCCCAGAAATTGCCTCCAGTGTTTTCTGGTACGTTCAGGTCGCGGCAAAGTGACGCGGAAGCGTCGTCCACGCGTTCGCGTGGATTGCGTTTTTGCCAGGTCACGCATCCGCGTGATCCACGCGTTCGCGTCACCTAGCTCCGAAGAAACTATGGTAAATTATATATCGTTGCAAAGCCCCGGATGTTAGCTTTCCAACGCAACTTGAACCGCCTCATTTGGACTTCTGTAGCTCAAGTTATGACCATTTGAGTGCGAAGAGGTCAGGTTGGACAGCTTAGCAACTTCTTCAACTTCTTGTATTCCTTCCACTTTTGCATGCTTCCTTTCCATCCTCTAAGCCATTCTTGTCCTGTAATCCCTAAAATCACTTAACACACATAACACGGCATATAATGGTAATAAGAGAGGATTAATATTAGAAAATATAAGGCCAAAGAAGCATGTTTTCAATCATAGCACAAATTCTGGGAAGGAATTGTAAAACCATGCAAATAGTATGAATAAGTGGGTAAAGAGTTGATAAAAACCACTCAATTAAGTACAAGATAAACCATAAAATAGTGGTTTATCAACCTCCCCACAAACATTAGCATGTCCTCATGCTAAACTCAAGAGAAGCTATAAAGGGGTGAAGAGGAATGATAGAGAGTATGCAATGCAGCCTATCTATGTGAATGCAACTACATGCAAAATGTTTCTACCTACTTGGTTAAAAGTAAATAAGTCCTCCAAGACAAATATGAATCAAATTCCACTAATTCAAATTACACAATAAAAGACAAGTAAACTTGTAAGAAGATAGCTCATGAAAGCAGGGAACATAGGATTAAGCATTGAACCCTTACTGGTAGTGTATATGCACTCTAATCTCTCAAGTGTATAGGGTAATTCACTCTACTCTTCTCTAGTCATGCTTTCTAAACTTTGTTCTTCATCTAACCAATAAACAAAAATTTAGTATACCAATGCAAACATCATGAGGTCTTTTTAGGGTTGTAATGGGGCTGAGGTAAAAGTAAGGATATATATATATATATATATATATATATATATATATATATATATATATATATATATATATATATATAAGGCTAAGTGAGCTAACAAAGTGAATCTTTGATTAGTCTAAGATCTCACCTAACATATACATACTTTATATAATTTAAAATGCTTTACCTAGCTACCCAAATTTTTTTCACTTTTGTATTACATGCTCATGTATCAAACTTATTTTTGAATTTTGTCCCATGTGCATTGATTCTTTTTATTTTGCATTTGGGGTAATAAATTTTTTTTAATGCACATGGTAATTTAATTATTTTGATTTCACATGAGCATGCTTCCCAAATTTTCAAATAACTTATTCAATTTAATTCCTCCTTTTTTTCTATCATCCCATGTTCCCATAAAATTCTCCATACTTAAATTATACACAATATCTATCTTAAGCTAACCAAGGATTCAACTTGGGATTTTTATTTTGTTTTTCTGCTTAAGGTTAGTAATGTGGTTATAGAATAGAGGGGGGTTAAAAAGCTCAAAGTGGCTAACAAGGGTGACATAAAAGGGTAGGCTTATTTGGGATAAGTGAGTGAAAACAAGTAATGGCCTCAATCATATGCAAGCATGTTAATACACTAAATAATGGACATATAAAGTGGAACAAAGTAAAGATTGCAATTATAGAGAAGAAAACACATAAGAATAAAATATTTATGGTTAACTAATGTAACCATGTAATTAATCTCAAAATCTCATAGGTTGTGTGTTCTTTGGCTCAAAAACCATGTTCCAAATACAACTTCAAACAAATTTAACACAGAAAATTTTAATTTTTTTATTTAAATTAGTGAAATTTTTTTTTCAAACATAGGGTCCTAGAAAGAAACTTATTATTTTTCAACCAAGTAGTATTTAAATGTAAACAATCAACTACACATGCAATCTATTATGCAATGCAACAATGAACTAATGAAGAAAATAAGACATTGGTGTTGAGAAGAGAATAACTAACCCATGGAGATCGGTATCGACCTCCCCACACTTAAAGGTTGCATCGTCCTCGATGCATGCTAAGATGTACAAGTGGATGGGCTGCTCCAACTGATACCTTTCTCTATAGATTGTGCAGATGGACTTGTTTGTTTCCCCATATAGAAGTTCTTTTCCTTTCCTTTTCTGGTGGCCATCCTGAAAGAAGGAGAAAAGAAGAAAAGTAACCCAGAAACAAAGATGGAAACAAATAATATATGGGTATTTAATGCCAAATAATAAGGGTCTCAATTACATGGTAGCTACAACATGCAAGTAAAAAAAATAATAGAAGCACATGGCAAATCAAGAGTGCAAAAATTGCAACAAAGGGGAAGAGACAGTAGATAATGAAAGACAATATAAATTCATGTCAATGCAAAAGGAATACAGGTATCATAAAAGGTTGATATTGACAAAAAGATAATATCATCAAACAGTGTGAACAAGTCACTAAGCATCAAAATAATACCAGAAAAGATACAACAGTTGAATAAGAACATTTAACACCAATGGTAAAATAATAAATTTATAAGAAAATAAAATATGCACAAAATTAAAATGCAATGGATGAAAGTAGGCAAATAAATTAAATAAAATAGAATGGAAGTGAAAGAAAATAAGAAAGGAAGAAGAAAGAAATAAGAAAGGATAAGAAAATAAGGATTTGGAGAAGAAAAGATAAGATATTTTGTCTGATCTGGATATTCTGTGCGCCGCATGTGACGCGGACGCGTGGGTCATGCGTTTGCGCGGTTGGCGTGATTGCTAAATGACACGGATGCGTAAGTCATGCGGTCGCGTGCGTTGATTGGTGCGATTGGCGCGAGAGCAGCCTCGCGTTCGCGCAACTCTCTGTTCGAAACTCTTTTTGCCAAATTTTAGGGCGACGCGGTCACGTGGTTGACGCGATCATGTGAATGGCTATACTTTGAAAAATGATGCGGATGCATGGGGCACGCGTTCGCGTGGTAGGGCTTGTGCTTCTAGCACGAGTCCAGCCCAGCTCCATCATAACTTACTGCCAAACACATTTTTACGTCGATTTTGCAGGGCACGCGTTCGCGTGGGTGACGCAGACGCGTGGGAGGCATATTTTCAAAATGACGCGGCCGCGTCAGCCACGCGGTCGCGTGGGCATATTTGTGCCTAAGGCACGCCTCCAGCCACGCTTTTGCGTGACTCTCTATTCAATTCTCTTTTCTTCCCAACACACTGGTGACGCGGACACGTCAGCGATGCCGCCGCATCGCGTGCGTGTTTTTTTTTTTATGCAGGATTCAAAATGCAATGATAGTGTGGATGCTATGAATAATTCCAGGTTCAATGAAAATAGAATAAAATAAAACTCAAAAACAAACAAAACGAAATAAAATCAAAATTGAAAAAGGAACGATCATACCATGGTGGGTTGTCTCCCACCTAGCACTTTTAGTTAAAGTCCTTAAGTTGGACATTTGATGAGCTCCTTGTCATGGTGGCTTGTGCTTGAACTGATCCTTGAATCCCCACCAATGTTTGTAATTCCAGTGTCCTCCGGGATCCCAAACTAGGCGCAGAAAGCCTTCAAGCAAGTTAAAGCAAGTGACAAGGCCCTAAGAGTGTTGATTTCTAGACTGAATTCCGGGGTCCCAAACTTTGCTTTTGCACCCGTCTTCTTGTTGATCATTGTTATTCCATCCGGGTAGCAAGCAATCTGAATTCTCACTAAAGCGGCCAACCAACTTCCTAGACCCATTCAGTTGAGCTTTACACCAACCCTTGCAATTAAACTTTGAGCGTGCAACCATATTGAACCTTGCAGGATAACTCTTACCACTAACCATCTCCCTCTTACTCTTATAGCCACAAAGAGCTCTAAGTTGACCATCTGTCTCAAGTAAACCATATTCAAGTGGGATGAGAAAGTTAAGGGATATGAATTTTACTCACTTGAATGTTGTGAAGGATGATGGTGACTTAGGCGGAGAGGTCTCCAATAACTTTGGCAAGGTGATTTCAAGCTCCACTCCCTTGTGCTCTTTGACAACTTCCACCTCTTTGCAAACTTCTTCAATATCAACCTCTTCCTCCTGGTAGCTTTCTTCCAATTTAAGCTCTTCTTCATTGTTCACCAAGGGCATGGGAAGTTGTGCTTCTTCTTCTTTAATCTCCATGTCGAGTCCAATGTGAGAGGATTCAATTGTAGATAAGAATTCATCAATGATTGAATCCATCTCTTGATCATCCCCTTCAAAGTCTTCAACCATGATATGCTTTGGAGGTTGTACACCCTCTTCAACATTAATTGCAAACGTCTTAGAAGGAGGCTCTATGACTTGAGTTTCCCATGGAGGTTCTGCATCTCCTAAATCTTCAACCACTTCTTCCTCTGCAACTATTATGGCTTCCTCCATTTGTTCCAATACAAAGCCATGTTCCTCATTGTCCACCGAAGTTTCTAGTGTCTCCTTCATGCTACGCTCTTCTTGTGATTCTCCACATGTGGCCATGGGAGTACTTTGAGTGCCCAGATGTTGGGAGGCTAATTTATTTACTACCTCGGTTAAGGCAGTCGCTAATTCCAGTACATCCCTTCTCATCTTCGCTTGCCCTTGAAGAAGACCACGAAGGATGTAATCCATTGGAGATTGGGGTGGATATGAGGGTTCATTACTTGGGAGGAAGGGTTCATGATAAGAGGGTGGTTCTCCCTGATAAGGATATGGAGATGGTGAATATTGAGGTGGTGGTTCTGGGTGTGGTTCATATGATGGTTGGTGTGGTGGATAAGGATTAGGGTCATATGGAGGTGAATGGTGGAAAGGGGCTTGTGAGTTTGGTGGTTCAAAATTACGTGGAGGAGGAGGTTCATAGGTTTTTTATGGTGGGTGTTGATTGTCACGAAGAGGTCCACCATAACCATTGTCTTGGTGCGCGTCATAGAATGGTTGTTGATAGTGCCTTGGAGATGGTTGTCGCCAAGAGGGTTGATCAAATCCTTGTGGCTCCTCCCATCTTTGATTGTCCCATCCATGACCCAAGCTTTCATTGTAATCTCATCTTCCTATAACATGATTGTAACCAAACTCATAGCCAAAGGAGTGAGGATTTATAGTAGCTAATAAAAATTAAAAATAAAAATAAAGAAAAATTAATGAAAGTAAACTCCTAAAACTAGAAATTTAAATTAAATTTTGAAATTTGAATTTTGAAATTTGAAATTTTGAATTTTGAAATTTGGAATTTAAATATTGAAAATTGAAATTTGATTTTTGAAATAAGATAAGATAAGATTTTTTTTAAAAAAATATGATTTTTTTTTTAAAAAGATTTGAATTTTGAAATTTGAAACTAAGATAAGATAAGATAAAAAAATTTTTAAAATAAAAATCTGAATTTTTTTTTAATTTTCGAAAAAAATTAATTAAAAAGCAAATATTTACAATAACCAATAATAAGGGACACGTTTGCAATTCCCCGGCAACGGTGCCATTTTGAAAGAACGAAACTCTCGCGCGATCTAGAATTTTCACAATAAATTCGCGTTGTAAGTATAGCTTCTAGACCGACAAGAATTCCTTTCTTACAAAAGTTTGGTTGTCACAAGTAACAAAACCCAATAAAATTTATAACCGAAGTATTCAAACCTCGGGTCGTCTTCTCAAGAAATTGCAGGAAAGTATGATTTATTATTGGTTATGTAAAAAGATATATTTTTGGGTTTTAAAAAGGTTTGAACAAGAGAAATAAATTGCAGGAATTAATAAATTAATAAATAATAAAACTCTAGGCAAAGTATGAGAATTTGGAAGTCCTATCCTAGTTATCCTTATCGATGGTGATGAGAATTGAGTATTAATCCCACCTAGTTAACCTTTACTAAAGCAAAGGAAAGTCAAGTGGACTAATTAGTTTAATCTTCAGGTCCCAGCCAATTCCTAAGAAAGGACTAGAGTTATTGGAATTCAATTCAATTAGCAAAAATAACAATTATCAATCACGATGAGTTTGATAACTCAATAGTCTCCAATTAATCAATTAAAGCCAAGAATATAAAAAGCTAAATAAGAATCATAAATCTGAAATACCTCAATTGCATTAATAATAGAAAATCAATCTAAACATAAAGAGTTCATAAACTAAATTGATAAAAGGAACATTGAACCTGTAATGAAGATAAACAGTCCTAAAATTGAGAGAAATCCTAATCCTAATCCTAAGAGAGAGGAGAGAACCTCTCTCTCTAAGAACTACATCTAATCCTAAAATTATGAGTATGAAAGTATGATGATTGTTGAATGAATTCTCCCACTTCATAGCCTCTAATCTGTGTTTTCTAGGTTGAAAACTGGATCAAAAACAGCCCAGAAATCGCCCCCAGCATTTTCTGGTACGTTCAGGTCGCGGCAAAGTGACGCGGAAGCGTCGTCCACGCGTTCGCGCGGATTGCGTTTTTGCCAGGTCACGCGTCCGCGTGATCCACGCGTTCGCGTCGCCTGGCTCCAGGACAGCTATGGCAAATTATATATCGTTGCGAAGCCCCGGACGTTAGCTTTCCAATGCAACTAGAACCGCATCATTTGGACCTCTGTAGCTCAAGTTATGACCATTTGAGTGCAAAGAGGTCAGGCTGGACAGCTTAGCAACTTCTTCAACTTCTTGTATTCCTTCCACTTTTGCATGCTTCCTTTCCATCCTCTAAGCCATTCCTGTCCTGTAATCTCTGAAATCACTTAACACACATATCATGACATCTAATGGTAATAAGAGAGTATTAATATTAGCAAATATAAGGTCAAAGAAGCATATTTTCAATCATAGCACAAATTCTGGGAAGGAATTGTAAAACTATGCAAATAGTATGAATAAGTGGGTAAAGAGTTGATAAAAACCACTCAATTAAGCACAAGATAAACCATAAAATAGTGGTTTATCAAGCGTACATCAAGTCATGCATACACGTGAGTCATGCGTACGCGTGAATATGCACACACGCGTACGCATGCCTCTCGCGCATGCGTCGACAAAATTCCACGCCACGCGTACGCGTGGATGAGCGTTTTTTCAAAAAATTTTGGTAGAATGCCTTGCAAGCTTGCAGCAACCAGATTTTAACCCCTACTTCACAATTTCATGTATCAAATTTCCATTGTCCATAACTTTCTCCTCAAAATTATGTTTTTCACAAAATTGATATCGTTTAAAAATTTACAAAACTGTCTTTCATTTACAACAAACCACAACTCAATCCAAGATTTGAGGAGTAATTTAGGGACTTCCAAAGTTCATCAAAACTATTTTTTAACCAATTCCCAACCAAACCTCATTTTCATCAACTTAAGTTCCTACCATTAAAACTTGCATTATACCATATCAACCCAACAAACCTTGATCATCAATAATTATTCACATTTACTTCATACATCAATGACCCTTCATTTGTTTATATCAACTCTTCACCTATACCAACTTTCATCATATATTTATCAACCTTCCATCAATATATACCAATTAAATGCCATTAACATAAATCAACCCTTCATACACATTAATCCATCAACTTCACATAACAACTCTTTATTAACAAACACCAACCATAAATCCATGAACATATCAACATCAACACAACCCATTATAAGCAAGTCCAAGAGCGTAAAATTAATAACCTCAATACCTCATAATTCCAATATATGTTCATCCATAATTTATTCCAATAACATTACAAAACTACTCATTAAATGCAATTAACAATTCAACTTATCCTATGGTTCCTCTAACCTAAGTTTTCACAACACCGTCAATATTAAACGTGCGAAACTTAAACCATACTTTGACCGATCACTTAGATTCACCCAAGACAGCCTCACAAAGCAAAACACATTCCCTCAAGCTCAATTAAAACAGCCATAAACCAAGTCTTGTTCACCAATAAGCCTCCAAGCACTCCCAAAACAATTCCATTGCATATATACCCATTTAATTTATACCTAATACACATACATGTTCCAATTTCAGTTTTTCTCATAATAATTACAAGATTGAGCTAGGGTTAGGGTATCCTTACCATACCCATATGCTCAATAGCTTGAGCCCATAAGTCCCGGAAGCTAACTTGAACCTAGAACACAAAAATTGGACAAGATTTCACTATAGATTTTCAATTTCACCAAAAAAAAGAGGGATAAAGATTCTGAACCAAATGTGAGGCTTACCAAATGAAACTGTTCGGATAGAAAGTTAGAGCTCGACGCGCTGGACGCGTGGCCGCAAATGGTGCGGCGATCGGAGCCCGAATGAAGGAGTTATGGTGGATTAAAGGTTGTGAGGGTTGAGAGCTCCTCCTCCCTTCCCCAATTCTGTATGTGTTCGCTGCATGCAATGGGGAAGAAGGAGCTGTTGTTTTGTTTAAATGTTTGGGTCCGGTTGGACCCACGGGTCCGGTTTGGGTCCCAAAATGATATTAGTTTTGCATTTTTAGCTTCCTAATTAAAATTCAATTTATTAGCTAATTATTTACCGATTTTAGTGCGGTTTACAATATTAATCGATTTTAGTAATCTATATTTTTAATACATTAGACATATTATCATCATCATTATTATTATTATTGTTCATACACTGGCCCAACACTAAGGCTCAGGTCCAAATACACCAAAAGGCCCAATCCAAAGATTGGCCTTCGTTATTCACCGACCTCTTTAGAAGAGGTCGGACTCAACACAGACTTTTTTCCAAAGAAGTCGAGTTCAAGAGATAGCTGGCAGATAACACTTATTCAAATAAGTAACTGCCACTAAAATCTCTCAACCCACTTCTAGAAGCCATATCCTAACAATCCCTAAATAAAGGGACGGTTATCCACCTAAAAAGGTGGCACTACTTCAACGGTGGTTATTGGATCACCACTATAAATACCCTGACACCCCTCAGGTATCTCTAAGTTCCAATACATTCTAAACTTGCTTAACCCCATGCTGACTTAGGCATCGGAGTGTCTTTGCAGGTACCACCCCCCATTCTTTCACATACACAACTCGGAGGCGGCTCCCAGACGTAAACCAAGTCGGAGACCACACTCCTTCAGCGCTTGGGCCTCACAAACAAGCCCAACCACCGTCCGGTTCTAGGTAAGTCCCGGAACAATTATTATTATTATTATTATTATTATTATTATTATTATTATTATAAATAAAATGATTAAAAATATTTTTAATTGATAATTGATAAGTAATTTAATAATACATCAAATATTGTATGATTATAATAAAGATAATTTCTTAAATTAGTATAATTATGTATCATTCATTAAATACTAATTATAATATAATTATATTAATTAAAGATATTTTTCTAAAATAAATTTAAAAGAGAGAATAGTACAATCATTTTGGAGGAAAAATAGATTCACGAGGAAGTGACACCTCACCATCATAAGTTTGGGAAAAACCCAATTTTAATATATATATATATATATATTGTAGTGCAACACTTCAAAATTTTCAATTGTATAAATTCTAATATAATTTCATAAAATTATAGTTTCAAAAATTTAAATCGATAAAAAAAAAGTTTATTAATAATTATATTTTTAACACATTTTAAAAAAGTTTTAGGATGTACTAATAATAGTTACTAAGCAGAACTGATTTACATGTTATGTTATACTTGATAGATAGATTTTTAAGTAATGATAATATTCTTGTAAATTAAAGGTTGCCAGGAAAGGCATATGCGAGGAGGCAGCATGTTTGACTCCAAGGTGCAAACGAAGCGGACACCAAGACATTTTCAAGAGCAATTCTTGCCAGGTACTTTCTTAGTTAATTATTTTAATGATGCATGTTTATTAATATGTTAATATTTCATCAGTTACTTACTATAGCTTCTCTTGTGTGAATGATTAATTGATTATATATGCAAATTTTCCCACCGCCAGAGTGCTCATGCGAAGGTAAAAACTAAAAAGTCCTTCAGCAACAAACTGTTGTTATTGTCCTGTGTTGACGAGTTCTTAATCAATTAACATGTGATTGCGTTTTGTACCATGCCAACTGTACTACTGCAGACAGTGGTGTATGTGCATTCCAATGTTGGATGGCGTTGTTGAACTCGGCACAACTGATAAGGTAAATAAGGAGTAATGTTACAAAATCTAATTTCAGCAAATATTATAATAATTTTAATTTTAATATATTTATAATATAAAATATTTTACACAATCGTATAATTATATCTATCTTTTAAAATGATCAATTACGCTATCATTGAAAATAGTAATTATTTTTTATGATGTAAAATTATTTTTTACTAACAATACATTAAAATTAAATTATATTATAATAAGTTGTCAAATAAGTGTAGTAAAAAATTCACTAAAAATGAATTTTTGTTAAGTTTAAATTTCAAAAGTCTTTTAGCTAAATTTTGAATGTTTTTTTTTTAAATTTCATATGTTAATATGTTATATAAAAAAATGATGATGTCATATTTTTATAATGCCACTCATTTATATTCTATAAATTGATATAAAATAGAATGCAAAAGAATCATCTCAAAAGTGATATTATAAAAATTAAAAGTGATATTATTATTATTTTTTTTATAATATTAAATATTGACTGTAATATTAATTATGCAATGTTAATTTTTAAGATTTTTTTCTTATATACATAATTATAGTAATTAAAAATTATTAAATAATTTAATAATACGTATTTATATTTAGTTATTATTTTTAATTAAATATATCTTTATATAAATAGCCAATTAAATGGGTATGGTTCCTTATTATTAGGTAAAAGAAGACATCAACTTAATCAAATATGTAAAGAACTTTTTCATAGGAGATCACCACCGTCCCCAACCAAAGCATGCCCTATCTGAAAACTTTGCCTCCAATCCCATTACAGAAGAAGCTCAATTATTATTGGATTCAGAAACAAAAAGCCTCCCACAAAACAAGCTTAAGGAGCTAGTCGTGGGAGAGGATAGTAGCCGAGTCAGATCGCCGGATTATGGCTCCAATTCACTGAACTCAACCGGGTTGGAGCTGCTTCCACCAGAATTAGCAGTTTCACTAGGTAAATAGACATATAATCTTAGACATAATATACAATTAGGTACATACATATTATTATATATTTAATCAACATGTGCAACAATTTTTTTTCTTTTTTTGAGATTGGCATGAATACGTAGTTTTATTAAAAGATTATCTTTCACTAAAATCTTTACCATTTTTGCTAAGAAATCAAATAGGAGCATAACCAACTAGAGTCAACTAATTGAAAAATAGAAAGTCTGTTATAAAAAAAACTTTTCACTATATCTTAACTTTTGAATTTCAAAAATAAAAATACAAAAAATTAACTTAAATTCACATATATTATAGATAACTCTCTATACTTTTTCTACACATATATATATATGAAAAAAAAAAAAAGTTGACAATACCTTTTCTAATTAGTGTTAAGTAACATGAATATAAGTAGTATAAAGAATTAGCTTCACATTAAAAAATTAAAGTAAATAAATAATCTATAAAACAAAAATTGTATTAATTTAATGTGTTAAAATTTTAAGTTGACATGATATGGTGTCTTTTTGTATTATATTTTTTTTTATTTAGTTCCTTCCTAATAAAGTGTCTTCAGCAAGGTTTTAAAAACTAAATCGGTTATGGAACTGCTCTAGCTATTGGTTCACTAGTTTACAAGTTTAACCAGTTTGACCGTAGTTGAACTAAAAAAACTATTTTATAATAAAATAATAAATAAAATATAAATAAATACACCAAAACTATATGATCTTATCAATTTACAAACTCAAAAATTTTTTTTTAAACACTCTTAAAATATATGTTTTCAAGCACTTTTGTTATCATCATCTTCAACTTTACACTCATCACTTAATAAAAAAAATCCACAACCCTAATTCTCTATGATTTCTTTTATTTGGAAAAATTAACTGTAACTAATTGAGAATATTTGTGAGACTTAGCACCAAGAGAGGAGGTGACGGTGGTGAGAGTTGCCGTTACTATTCTATCTTTGCTCATTGAAGGACGCTGAAAAACGCTGTTGCAGTTGCCGGAGGACGCTCTTACAGTTCCAAAAACCATCTGGTTCTAGTTTTGGTTCTGGCCCAATTTGTTTAGGCTGGTTTCGGTTCTTCTGAGTGCTGGAGTTGCCTCCGCTGCTCCGTTTTCCTGGGTCCCCTAATTACAGTAAGTTATTCCTCGTTCCGAACACTCATAATCGTCGTTTTGTTATAAGTTACTGAGGAATTTATGGTGGTATTTGTTATATGATTAACTTTCGGTTATTATATATGCGATTAGAGTTGCTGTGGTTGCCGGGAGTTGTCACTGAAGCTGTTGGGCTCCCCGTGGTTGCACCCAGGTTGCTGCTGCGTCGTCGAAGGCCGCAGCTAAAGCCTCTGTCTTCTTGGGTTTCAATTGCCGCGACTTACTTGGTTGTACGCCGTTGCCAAAACCGGACCAAATTTACCGGTAACTGTTTTTTCCTTTCTTAAATCTGTTTCGCTTCTATTTTGTTCTATTATTTTGACTATTGTTGGTGTATCCCCTGCCTTAATCACGCCTTAATCACTCGGATTGATGCTACCACCGCCAGAACGGATTCCCTGGTCTGATTTCTGCTTCTTGCGGCTCCATCGTTCTGTTTTTCTGTAGCTGCAGTGAGTTTTCGATCTAGAACCCTTATCATTATTGTTGTGTTATATGCTTGTTCTAATTCGATTTTTGTATACGTCCTTGTCTTAGGTTTCTTGAAAGTGTTTCAGTCACTGTGATTATAATTTATATTGACACGGTTGTTATAAGAGGTGTTGGGGCTGTTGCTATTCCCGTGGGGGTTAATGTTGTCGTTGTTGCCATGAATTAAAAGGAAAGGGAATTATCACGATAAGTTATGCGGACTCGGCTAACTAAGATAGGGGCCTTTTTAGAAAAACCATATTTTATAAATTGAAATTATTATATATGGATATTGATGTGAGAAAGGTATTTTTGAGTGATTGTATAAGTCTTATATATTGTTGTTTGTCTTTGGTGAATATGAATGTTTGGCTGGATTATTGTTCGATTTTGTGAAACGGATTGTTCTTGAAATGCTTCTTTAAAGTTATTTTGTAAAAGCTTTGAAATCGAGTTTAACCTGTTGGAAATTGATTTGAGTTTGAATTAGTGTTCTTGAAATTTGAAAATGATGCACTTTTGGAAACAACCTGATTTTAAACTGATTTGGTTTTGAGCCGTAGAAGGGGTTACGGAATGGTTTGGTTGGGACCCGAAAATGATGGCAAAGTCCAAGTTTTAGGGGAGATGCTGCCAAATTTTTATGAAATTAAGATTCTGTTTTAAAATGTGATTTAGAAAAGGATTTGGATTTGAAAGGTTCTATTATTTAGTTCTTGATTTATAAAGAAATAGATGTTTCAAGTTTAATCTATTTACGGAAAGTTCATGTTTTAATATTGATTTAAATATGAAAGAACCTATGTTTTGAAGTATTCAGGTGACTTATAGCTTGAATGATGATTGGTTTGATATGAATTGTTAATAAAGTGCGGAAATGATGATGACTAAATGAATATGTGGCTGTTGCACTTCTTATATCTGAGATACGAGCTTCCTTGGGTAAAGTACAGTGGCTTGCCACCACGTGTTCCAGGTTGAGACTTGCCACTCTGTTGATCCTACGACGTAAGGGTGAACGGGCACGTATAAATTCTCGGGAATGGCACCCCCATTGAGTGATTTGATATATATATGAGAAAAAGTTATGCATAGACTCATGGGATGTGCGTCGGGGAACAGTCCAAGGGTTTAGCAAACCGGACTTGTCGGGTTAGCTTGATAACCGACAGATGAGACTCATCAGCCATAGGGCAGACATTTATCATATGCATCTATGTGACATTGTTTGGATGTGCACATTTTACTTGGTTTGCCTATGTGAATAATTATGTTTAATTGCTAATTGCTCTACTTGATGTAACTGCTTGATTGTGCTTAAACATTCCTACTCGTGTTTGTGACTGAAAATTGGTTGGATTGTGGTGGATTGATTGTTGTTTGAATTGTTTGGGCCTAGGGCCGTGATTGGTTATGAAATGGGCCAAAGGCCGTGCTTGGGTTGTGTTTTTTATTTAGAAAAGTATGAAAAACTAAACTGGTTCAGCATAAACTTAATGAACATATGCTTGGAACAGTTTAGTTATTCATGCTGTCTAAGAAAAACTTTAAAAAGGAATTTGGATTTTATTTTTTAGAATTAACAGTTTTCTATTTTAAAAAAGGATTATGCATTTTGTTTGAATATAAATCTTCGGTTTTGTAAAGATACATAAGGCGGTTATTAATCACTGTTCTTCAAAACGGTATTATTTTCACGTATCCTATTATAGTAATTCTGTAACCTTATAGTAAGAACCCTTTCGAGGACGATGTTCTCACTCCCCTACAGATGTTTCCTTTTCAGGATATAGACCAGGAAGTCACGAAGAGTTCATTCTGTTTTCTATTTATATGATATACTGTATTATTTTTAGATATGTTTTTCCTCGCCTTTATCTTTATACATTTTGTAAGAGGAATAGGAATTGTATTATATAATGCTTGTATAGTTAATAATATGTATGTATGTATATTCTCTATGAGTATTGAAATGGTATTTTAATAATGGATGTATGTTTTGAAAATTCGATTTAATTTTTAAACAGACTCATATTTTAATATTAAATAATTTAAAGAGTCGTTGTAATACCCGATCAATCAGAGTGGTACAGCTGGAAGCGTGACATTTTGATAGGTAGGGTGTTACAGGTGGCTTGCACATGATCCAATTCTGGTTGGGGGTACCTTCAACAGTGAGCTTCATTAGTAGAGTTCTTTCCTTCTTTTATTTTTATAATAAAAAATTTTATTTTTTTAATTCATGCATAATATTAGATATGTCTATGGTAATTTTTTTTAATTAATTTGTGTTGAGAATTTTTTTACACTACTATATTTATGTGGGATTTATAATATTAATGTAATTTGGATGTGCGAATATCTAATTTTGGATGTGTTTATGCTGTTCATGTTAATTTTGGATGCGTTTGAGTTTTGGATGTGTTAATAGTAGGAAGTCTCACTCGAGGAGAAAAAATTGTGTGATGCCTCTGCTATACGAGAGAGAACGCGAAAATTTGGATGTGTAATTTTGATGAGTTTTTGGTGTTTTGATAAAATAATTAGCGTATTTTCTTATAATTTTGGATGTGTAATTTTATAAATTTGAATGTGTAAACAAATTATTTGGATACGAATTATGGATGTGTTGATAAAATAATTAGCGTGCATTTTTATAATTTTAAATGTGTAAACAAATCATTTTGATATGAGTTATGAGTGTGTTGATAAAATAATTAACATATATTCTTATAATTTTAAATGTACAATCTTAAAAATTTAGATGTGTAAACAAATAATTTAAATATAAATTTTAAATATATTAATAAAATAATTAGTATATATTCTTATAATTTTAGATGTATAAAACTATAAACAAATTATTTAGACGTATATTTGAGTTTAGTTTTCTGAAATGTAATAGTTTACTTTTTGTTAATAATTCAAAATTCGAAGCAGCAAGAAGTTTTGCTATTTGTTGGCTATTTACTACCTAATATATTTTTATTAAATAATACAAGAAAGAATAATAATAATAAAAATGAAAAACCTTACCAGAAGCAGCCTCTATGGCTTTTACTAGAGAGAGAGAGAGCGAGAGTAATTTTGATCATGCATCCTACTCCCTTAAAATTATATTATTACTTTAAAAAAATATTTTATTAATTATTTTTAGATTAAGATAATAGACTCACGAATAATAAATATTATAAATTAAAATATTATATCTATTAAATTATAAAATTAAATATAGAACTTATTACTTTGATGATGTTATTTTTAAATTAAACTTGTATTTTGTAGAATATAACGTCATCAAAGCATAAATTTTTATAATTATATTTTTTATTATTATATTTTTTATAAAAAAAAATAAAAATAAATTAAATTTTTATAATTTATTTTAATTTATCATCAAATAATATATAAAAATATTAATTTTTATATTTTTGTTTTTTGTGTCTTATTTTCAATATTTTGTCTTATCCTATTTTTAGAATAAAATACAATCTTATGAACTTTTATAGGTACATAATCTAATTTTTAATTTTTTTATTTTAATAAATATACAATAAATACATTAAAAATTTAAAGCACATGCTTGATGATCCATCACAGTTTTTTTTTTTTTTTGGTGTAAAAAAAAAACTTTGATTAAACTATCTCGAATACATAACTAAATAAAATTATTTAAAAAAAATGATATTTTAACTTTCCAAAAATGTTCAGGTCAATAAAATAATTTTATAAACATTATTAAAATATACTTTAAATAGAATAAGTTTATTTTAATAAAATTTGATTCCTATATTGATAATAATTATTCAATTTAAAATATTCTAAAACAAGTAAAACAAATACAAAGTTAATAAAAATTTATTAAGTAGGTAAATTTTCTTTTAATGTTAAATATATTTCTACATAATTGAACCTAACTCATTAGTTAATTTAGCTGTTATAGGTTAATATTTTTTCATTTTCATTGTGAGATTCTCCAACAACCTTCTTTTTCTGGTCCTCCTTTACTTCAGGCACCATTGAACTCAACCCTTTAAGACGGGTTTTGGGAATTTCATAGCAAAGTAAATGACCTAATGTATTTTCTTTTCTTCATAATTAATAAAAGAGAAAATTTCATTCCCCTTCCTTGTGAGATGCTAAAATGATACTTTTTTTTCCTTTTATTTTATAAATGTACATTCTCCTTCCTTCTAACTTTTAAAAAATCTCCTCTCTAATCCATTTTAAATTTCTTGTATTAACTAATGTTAATTTTATCCATTTTTTAAGAAAAAAAATATTTTTTTAAAAATACCCATTAACAAAAATTTTATTTTTTATCATTAAATTTTACTTATTACCAAAATATCTTTTAATAACTTATTCTTTTATTGATTAAATTGTATTTTTATAAAAATTTAATAATTATATTATTTTTTTCTAAAATACCTTTCAATAATTTTTAATTATTAAATTATAACTTTACTAAAATTTTTGTTAACAATTTTTTTATATTTTACTATTAATTTTTCGATATATATATATATATTATTTTAACATTAAATAAAAATTTTAATAAGATTATTTTTCAATATCAATATATATTAATTGTTATACATATTAATCGTGATAATATTTTTTTATTTAATGTTAAAATAATATATATTGATATAAAAAATTTAATAGTAAATATAAAAATAATTATTAACAAAAATTTTAATAAAATCACAATTTAATAATTAAAAAATTATTGAAGAGTAGGTATTTTAGAAAAAATAATTTAATTATTAATTTTTTAAAAAATATTTTGATAAAAATACAATTTAATCAATAAAAGAATAATTTATTAAAAGGTATTTTGGTAAGCAAAATTTAATGATAAAAAATAAATTTTTTGTTAATGGGTATTTTTTCAAAAAATAATTTATTTTTTCTTAAAAAATAGATAAAGTTAACATTAGTTAACACAAAAAATTTAAAATAGATTAAAGAGGAGTTTTTTAAAAGTTAGAAGAGAGGGGAATGTACATTTATAAAATAGAGGGAAGAAGAGTGTCATTTTAGTATCTCGCAGGAGAAAAAAGTGAAATTTTCTCTTAATAAAAATAATTAAAAATGAGTAAATATATATATTTTTTTGTTGGAACTCGGTTTTTTATAAGACCGATCCAATCAGGTTTATTTTCCAATAATTAAGTTACAACAGTATAATAATTAGTAAAAGAGTATCCATGTTCGCATTATCTCAGTACTAAAATGTATCTAATGGATTTAACTAATAATTTTAAAAATATACAATAAATACATTAAAACGATCTCGAATACATAATCAAATAAAATTATTTTAAAAAAAATGATATTTTAACTTTTCAAAAATGTTCAGTTCAATAAAATGATTTTATAAATATTATTAGAATATACTTTAAATAGAATAAGTTTGTTTTAACAAAATGTGATTTCTATATTGATAAGAATTATTCAATTTAAAATATTCTTTTTTGGTGACTCAATTTAAAATATTCTAAAACAAGTAAAACAAATACAAAGTTAATAAAAATTTATTAAGTAGGTAAATTTTCTTTTAATGTTAAATATATTTCTACATAATTGAACCTAATTCATTAGTTAGTTTAGCTGTTATAGGTTAATATTTTTTTTTTTTCATTGTGAGATTCTCCAACAATCTTCTTTTTCTGGTCCTCTTTTATTTCCGGCACCATTGAACTCAACCCTTTAAGACTTCAAGTAAGGGGTTTTGGGAATTTCATAGCAAAGCAAATGACCTAATGTATTTTCTTTTCTTCATAATTAATAAAAATAATTAAAAATGAGTAAATGTATTTTTTTTACCTACTCATTATCAAGTTTTGCATGATGAAATTGAGGTCTCTTTCTTATGATGAAATTTTACCTAATGATTTGCAAGAAATAATGCATGCATTCTCTCTCTCTATGTAACTTGGAGACTAAATTGCAATTTCACTCTTAGTCTCTGAACATCTTCTCTCTCTTTGCAGGTTACTCGGGTACCTCATGTGTGTATTTTTTTTTTCTTTTGTTTACTATTCTGCATTTTTTATTTTTCTTTCTAACTCGTGGTGTTTTTGATTTATGATGCAGAATAATGGCCAGGCTACTAGTGATAACTCCTGATGAGTACCCCTTCGAGTATGAGGTCACGGAGACTACTAATGTAATGGAAATAAAATTTATAGTAGCTAAGATACGCGGTTATGAAGAACAAGATTTAAGAGGATGGCTCGTGGATAAAGAGACTTTGGATTTGAATGACCGTGAACGGGCACGGGATAGTAAGGAACTACATGAGACTGCATTGGACGGTATGCACTGTATTTCAATCTTAGGACTGGACCCCCTCCTCCCCGTCCAGGACCCGAGCTAGGAGTGATCACTCCAATTGGGAGCCACATATCTTTTGTGATCACTCCAGCTATACTGGATGTTCAGTATGTGAAAGACACAATCATTTTAATAGACAATTTAAACATAGACCGACCAATGAGAGGATGGTCTGTGATCCCTGGTTATCCTCATATACGTACCAGCACCGCCCCTGATTATGCATCTTATGATGAGTTGTTGGAGAAAGCGGGTTTTAATGATTTGCTCTTCGAATGGGAAAGCCCCTCCAGTTCCCCAGAGTACTACTACTACTGATGCAATAGTGCACCCCTCTAATTAATACCCATCTATCTATTCCATCTATCTATTTATCACTAATTAACTATTATGCATGAAATTTATAATTTTTAAAATTTAATATTATATGTATTTTATTTTAATATAAATTAATTAAATAAATAAAAGACATACTAAGTTATGTACTAATTTTAATTATTATTTGCTGTATTAATTTTAATAAATGAACAATTACATATGGTACACCTACATTTCATGGTTAATCTGACAAAATATATTCAACTTTCTCATGGAATTATGATTCAAATAAACTTAATTTTAAATTAAATTACAAGAAGTTCGACAAAATATATTTAACTTTCTCATCGAATTAATATTCAAGTAAACTTATGTTTAAATTAAATTACAAGAAGTTCTGCCTTGACGCAATAGTCCGTCTACTCTAATCAATGCTCAAGAAAAATCACATCGTGTGTAGGATTAATTAAGTAATTTGCCACTATGAAAACCGTCCAAAATGCATCACTGATGTGTAACTTATCACACTAATTAAACTGGACCAGGTCTAATCATATCACAGTTAATATAGTTAAAATGCTTGTGACAATTACTAGTAAAAGAGCATACAGAAAATTGATGGCAGTTTGGTTTGAACTTTTCAGACTCCCTAGTGAGAAAATAAATGGTCACAAGGAGCCAATACCAAAACTAGTGATCAAATCAAATCAAGGAAGTTAACATTTATATTAATAGAAAGTAGAAACAATAATTAATGAAAAAAAAATACCGTCACATTTTCAATTATTTTTAGTAAGGGTACACATAGAGTCGGGATGAAGCCTTAACCTAAATCCGATCTATCTTAAATAATAACCGAGTCTATTTTTTTTTTTTTGGTGACTAACCGAGTCTATTTTTAAAATTCTTATCTGGCCCTAACCCGATAAAATCATACTATTTTCGGATCACACTTAAATCGGATCTAGACAGAATGAAGTCCAAATCTTAATGAACTTTATACCAAAAATTTAAGATGGCACTTATTCACAAGAAAGAAAAAAATTTACTTAATACCGAAAAATTGACATCTATACTTAAATTTAAATTTGTCCATAAATTCCAATTTCATAATTTTTTAATCTATTTTTCAATTCAACAAATTTAATTAAAAATAAAACAATAAACTTATAATTAATATAACGTAATATTAGAATTAATTTAAAAGACATACTTTTTTTTTATAGTGAATTACAACATTACCAAAATTTGGATCTTACATCTTTAAAACTTCTAAATTTTTGAAAATAAAGTTTGGATCTTACATCTTTTGAACTTCTAAATTTTTGAAAATAATTTAAAAATAATTATTTCATAACATTGCAACATTCACATAATAACAACTTAGTCCAATAATAATAATTTAAAGTCTTATAATAATTAGGTCAATTACACAACAAATATAATGCACAATTTTTTTACCATGCGGGCCCAACAGCCAGGTCTGGGTAACCCAGGCCTTGGTCCAAACCCGATTTAATAAATTAGCGGGTTCCTTTATTGAAACCTCGGGTATAACCAAGTCACAACAAACCCGGGCCAAATAAACCCCAAAAGTGACCAGGTCCAGACCGGGTCTTCGGGCCAAGCCGCGTCATTAGCACACCTAATTTCTAGTTTTCTTCCTAGATTCTCTATTATCTGCAGGGTATTGCTTTTTAATCAATAGGTTGCGCATTGCTGTTTTGACAGCTTCAGCTGCAGCCAAGAAAGCAGTCTCATCAACAGAAGCACTTCCTTGCACGTTTCTAGCAGCTTCTCTCCACCAGGTATCTCATCGTCTCCCAAAACTACTGGCTCTAGTGCAGCATCAATAGCAGGGATTACTTGCACGCAAGCCAACAGCGGGCAGTTACAAGCAGGTAAACTAGAAACACCAGTTACCATCCAGGCAACTAGGAACAAAGGTTCCCATCAGTTTAAATTCCTGTCTCTAGAAAAGGTTTTGTGGTTGCTACACTCTTACACAGATAACGCATGAGTTGACTTTAGAAATCTAACATTATACATGAAGAATAGATCACAATGAAAGAAGGCACACTAAATATGACAGCAATCATGCAAATGAGTGTCATTTAAAAAATGTGTTATCATATTTCTTACCTTGGAAACAGAAAGTGTGGGTGCAGAAACATCGCAGCTGAACCATACTGTTCCTTGCAAGCTAGAGTTGTATGAAATATAAACAAGTCAGGTAATGAACAGAAGATTATACTGGACTAATATGGCATGACTGAAGAATGAAAGACTTACCTTTGGATGGCCACAGCAATAAGCAAACCACTGATGGTGGTGCACAAATAAGTAACAGCATGGCCATGCTCTTCTGCTTCACCATTAGACTCTAAAAGTCCTGCCTTTGGAAACAGAAGGCGAAGATCAAGAAAGTCAGACTCATCACCCCGGGAAATAGTAAGCGCGCGGAACCTTATTTATTAACGAGTATTTGACAAGTCAAGCAATAATTAACAAAATGCATTCACAATTGACTGAGAAATAAAAATTATACAACCCTAGGATCAATTGGGATATATACAATGGCTATACCTTAGCAGCAACCTCACAAGTATCTAGGAGCACGCCAGAGGAGAAATCCCACAATGGAACCTGCAGAGATTTTGCTTAACTTTTGCCTAACACGGAATGATTTAAGTATAAGACATAAAAACAATGTCCGAGTCCCTAAGGATAGAATTGGTTACTGACCGTTGAATCACCACTGCCAGAGACAAGAAGGCCTTGAGGGCATTCCGAGCATGAACAAACGCAAGGCAGGATAGACCTCCCTCCTTAGGATAAAAAAGAGATGTTAGCTTCACAATTTTGCTAGGAGGTGAAATTCCAAAAGTAAAAACTGCTTAATTGCAATCTTAATCATTTGACACGAGTTATAACCTAATGGGCAGAAAGGCAAACTAGTCCTTACGATCATAGAAAGTGGGCATTGTGAGTAATCAAGAAATCAAACACAGCAGCAAGCATGATGATTAAATAGAATCAAAACTCACTCTGTATGGCAACCAAACTTGTCAGCGAAACACACGTGGCAACCATCCTCGCTTATCGCAACCGCACTCACCCTCTTCTCCGACGACACCGTGCAGACGCAGCGCCACGATTCCGTGGACCAAATCTTGACAGTTTTGTCGTCGCGGCGGACACGAAGAGCTTCCGTCTGGAGCCGAATCTGATAGCTCTGATTGAGTCCTTGTGGAAGGGTGCACCGCACTCGTCGACTAGAGAAGCAGCGGAACCAGCACTGTGCGTGTGTATGAAAAAAGTTTTGAAAACGGTTAGGTTTGTCGTTAGTTAGTGGTTTGGGTTGAGAGAAACTTACAGGAGGTCGAAGACACGAAGGTCGGGTCCAACGGCGACGACGACGGAGGTTTGTTCCGGGTGAACCGCGATTACTGCCGGAGCTACTTCAACGTTGTCTCGGTTTGATTCTGCTTCTGCTTCTTCCATTTCTTTTTGCTTTCACTGACTTTTCAAAGTTGGATTTAAGAACGAAAGAGCGTGGATAGCAGTTTCGTCATTTCCGCAAACACGCAGTATCGTTGTTAGGGTTTTCGTGCTTCACTACTCTTTCTTTTGGGCTTTCGTGACTCTAATTAAGCCTAATCAACATGTTACTTGTCACTTATCACCCAAAATGGTGTTAAGCCCCCGCTTTGATATTGAAATTCGTGAGTTGTACTGTTTTAGTCTTCTAAATTTTAATTACACTAAATTAGTTTTTTAGATTTAAGAAAAATACATCACGGTTAGCCCTTCTCCTAATTCTTATCATTGGAATACTGATGTCGACAGTAATATAGCCAATTCTTGCCACACTGCACAAAATAAAATGACGTCATTTTTAATTTGGTGTTAAACACCTCTTTGAACAACATCATTTGTATGTGATGGAAAATAAAACGTTAACATCTCTATTTTGTCTCCACTCTTTGTCTTCTACTTCTCCATGAGTGACGCAGAGAAAAAAATTTTCTCTTCTATGAGTGACCCAAAATAACAAGTGATAGTTGCAATAGAATTTCTGGAGACCATTAGAACATGACGTTTGTTGTGCAATTGTCGGAAGAGTTCGTTTGCCACTACAAGGATCTTCTATCTCGTCACCAAGGTTAGTGAGGATCATATTTTTTTTTTAAATTTAATGGAATGCTGTGATATTTGTTGATCATGGTTAAGTATTTTGTATATTGTCAGTCCATAAGTTTTGAAGCTAATTTTGTGCTAGGATTTTGTTTTGATATTTTGTAGGACTGTATTTAGGGGTTTCTTTTTATGCTCTGTTCCGATGGTAGAACAATCAGCACCTTCACATGAGTGATTGTGTTTTTTTATGATAGTTTCTATGGCTTTTATGAATGTTATTGATGAAAACTGTCTTAAAGTTATTAGTGTGTGTTACTGTTGTTGAAAATAAATTCTTTTGAACCATGCAAATGGATGTGCAGTTAGATATTATGTTTTACCATAGAAAAAAGTTTTAGAAAGATGAGAATGAGATAACTATTTATTCCCCTGATAAAAAGGTATGTGTTGGTGACATTAATCAAGATACTTTGGATGTATTCTCGATGAGGAATTATTATAAAAATTAGGATATATGATAAGATAGAAGAATGTTGGTGGCATGTTTGATGCGTGAGCATCTTTCCTATCTTTTTCTAGTGAATTTGCATTTAATTTGTTGAGTTTAATCAAGAATTAATTATCTTTTAGCCACTATGGATGTTACTTTGAGTCGTGTGAAATTTTGTTTATTTTAGGTAGCATTTGGCTGGATTTGATGGAGTTTCCGCAGAAAAAGAGAAGAAGGCGAATGATGCTGTCAACCCTGACCTCTCTGCACTCAAACCTAAATATCTCGAGCTACAGAGGACCAATGAACGTGATTCTAAAAGCGTTAGAAAGCTAACTTCTAGAGCTTTCCAACGATGTATAATAGTCCATATTTCTTCTCCACCAGCGCAACCAAGGTTGCACCTAACTTGAGATTTCTCAAGTTAGGCGCAAGGATGAAAGAAGAACGCCCAAGAAGCTCTGCCTAGGCTGCGCTCGAGTTAGGCGCAATGCTCAACAACAACACGCAAGAGAAGTTACTCCTTTCAAGTTAGGCGCAGGATATACTCAAGTAAGGTGCAGTGCTCAAGCAATGCACACCAACACACACTGGTGACTCCAAGTAAGGCGCAGCTCCGTGCCAAGTTAGGCGTGCCTTCCTACGAAGCAAGTGGTCCCCATTCATCAATTGAAGACGCGCGAATTGTTTTAATTAATTCTGATTTAAATTTTATTTTTTATTTTAAAATAGAAAAAGATATTATTTAATTTTTAAAATTATAATTTAAAATTAATTAGGATTAGATATAAAAGAGAAAAGAAACTTCTCTTCTAGGGATTATTCCATTCTATTTTCATTCTGTAAATTACAGTTTACCTGAATCCTAGTTTTCCTCCCTGAACCATGAGCAACTAAACCTCCACTGTTAATGTTATGAGCTCTGTCTATTTGTATGGATTGATTCTATTGTTTTTCTATTTTAATTCATGTACTGATTTATAATTTAAGAATTATTTTCGTTCTTTTTCTTATGAAATTGGGTGGAACAGAAGTATGACCTCTTTCTAATTGAGTTCTTGTATAACTTGAAAAAGCTCTTTACTTGAACAACAGCTTGAAAATATATTCTCCTAAATTTCTAATTATCTGGATTTAACGGGATACGTGACATATAATCCTCTTATATTTAGGTAATTAGGATTTCTGTGGCATATAGCTAGAATTGAACGTCACCCCTTAATTGGAATTAATTGACCAAGGAATTGGCGGTTGATGAATTTTAGAGGAGACTAGAAAGGTCTAAGGAATTAGGGTCTAGTCACATAGGTAGTGTTTGTTTTGAGGTACTGAGACAGAGACTGAGAGACCGAGACTCAGTATCGTGTTTGTTAGTTCAGAGATTGGTACTAAAATTTCTGTCTCTGTCTCTAAAATTTCAGTATTTCAGTACCTCCAAAAAGTAAGGACACAAGAGACTGAAATTTTTAGAGATGGAGACTGAAACTTTAATAACATTTTATACCTAAAATACTTTCATTTCAATTAATTAATTCCAATTTTACTTTTTGTGCAAATTAAATTAGAGTTTCATTCTTGTTTCAATTCCTGTCTCCCATTTTGCACCAAACAGAATACTGAGATTTATTTCAATCCCTGTCTCTTAGTCTCTGTCTCTCAGTCTCAGTCTTTTCATCTCTGTCTCTCCACCAAACGCTACCATATAGTTTGCCATGAATTAAATCTTACATGATTAAAATAGTTAATAAGAAAAGTCAATCCGAAAAATAGATAACTCTAAAACCTTAGCTGCTCTCTCCATATTTTATTCCCAACTTATTTATTTGTCTGTCTTTTAATTTTCTGAAATTACTGTTTAATGCTCTTTGAACTCTCAAACACCATTTTCTGTTTGTCTAACTAAGTAAATCACTTAACCATTGTTGCTTAGTCCATCAATCCGCGTGGGATCGACCCTCATTCACTTGAGGTACTACTTGGTACGACCCGGTGCACTTGCCAGTTAGTTGTGGTTGTAAATTCCGCACCAAATTTTTGGCGCCGTTGCTGGGGATTGATTGTGATTGACAACTGCTGGTTGTTTGATTGATTAGATTAGATAATTTTGCTTTTAATTAGTTTTATTTTAGTATTATTAATTCTTATTTTTCATTTATTTTTTCTCTTTTCGTTTTGTTTTCTTCTTAATTTTTTCTTCTTTTTCGTTCAGCATCCCCTCCCTGTTTCGTTTTCTGTTTCTTCTTTTATTTTTATTATTCTTTATTTTATTTCTTTTCAAAAAAATTCTGTTCTTTCTTCTTTACTTTCCTATTTATCACATGGTGCGTTTAATTCTTTTGGTGTTTTGTGCTAAGGAAAAATAATGGAGAGAGATCACATGGGTTACTACTCACACTCAATGAGTGATTCTCATTATTGTGGATGGGGGAACTACCCGAATTTTGGTTGGCAAAGTCAAAATCAAAGAAACTTCAGTGCTCCATGTTCCAACTATCAAGAGCCATCATCTCCCTATCATACCAAGAACCACCACCTCCCTATTTATATCAAGAACCACCATCTCCACATTCGTACCAAGAACCACCACCTTTCTATCCATATCAAGAACCATCATCTTTCTACCCATATCAAGAGCCACTATCTCCCTTTTCATACCAAGAACCATCATCTTTTTACTCTTATCAAGAATCATCATCTCCTTCTTATTCATATCAAGAGCCACCATCTCCTTATTCATATTAAGCACCATCAGATCTTGAGCTTCTCATTAAAAAAATCATACATGATATAAAGACGAGTGTCAAAAATGTAGAGAAATATGTGCAGTTGATTATCAAGCCCCAAGAAGAGAAACAAGCAAATTCCTTCCCAAGAGATATAATGTAAGATCCTATAGAAGAAAGTGAGAAAATCAATCAAAGGAGTTCATACTCCAGTGAATTAGAGAACTTTCCACCCTCACACATGGAAGAAGAGGAAGATGCAAAAACAAAGGAGGAAGATACACCAACAAAGAAGGAAGATGCACAAAAAAAGGAGGTTGTAAGGGATGAAAACAATTATGGGAATCTACACTCCAATGAAGCAGAGAGTGGCATAGAGAGTGAGTTAATTCAAGAAGTTCTTGATGAAGGTACACTCTAACCATCACACAACACCCAAATTTGAAATCAAAGAAGTGAAGCAACCAAGAAAAGCACTAAAAAGGGGATTGTGACCAAGAAACAAAAGAAAATATCCATGAAAAAGAGAAGGTCAACAAAAAACAATCCAACCTCTACACCAACAAGCAAGGTGAATCAAGTTAAACACAGTAAAAGAAAGCTTGTTAGGAGTAATTTATATCAGGGGGCACTAATTTTCACCTCTCCCCTCTTGGAGATATTTCTTTTAACCAACTGGAAGAAGAGGAAGAAAATTCAACAATTAAGTATCAAGCTAGTGACATTAAAGAAGCGCTTGTTGGAAGGCAACCCAACTACTAGTATCCTTGGTTTTGCAGTTACTTTGGTTTTAATTTCATAGTTCTTTTTATTTTAGCATTATAGTTATTTTAGTTTTGATTTTAAATTACTTTATCAATTTTTTTTTGAATTTTTCTTGTTTTACATGTGTTGTGTTTTGGTTATGCAAAGTGATTAGAATAGGAATAAGAGCAATTAAAAAGAATTTTTGATACCCTGGAGTTTTACTTTGCTTGGGACAAGCAAACTTTTAAGTTTGGTATTGGAGGAGCACAGCCGGAGGAATGAGATGGCCACTAGGATAACTGAGGTGGTTGAGTTCTTTTCATTCTATATTTCCTCTCATTCTTATTATGTCATATTCCTGTTTTCTGTTTATTTTATTATTGCATGATCCTTTATTAGATAAATTCCTAGGTTCTAGTTTAGTTCTACTATTTTGAAATTTTCTGTTATTTGCTTTAATATTGAAAGGTGTCTCATGTACTGCCCACTGAGCTTGAAATAAAAAAGAAAGAAGAAAAGATGTAGTGCATGAGAAATTGGGTTTAATTTTAAGAGTAGTATCATTTATGCAAATGTGGTGTATTTTTGTGACTCTGAATGCATGACATGAACAGTGCATATTTAAATTTGAATCAAAGAATTTATGTACAAGGAAAAATTAAAATATTATGAATTTAATAATGAAAGTTAATTGAACAAAAAAAGAAAAGAAAAATAAACCACCAACCTGAGTATCAATGATAATAAATTAAAAGTAAAGAGTTGTTTCTGGTATATCTTTGTGATTGTGTCAAGTAATCCTTGAGACAGAACACAAGAGTCGAGATCAAATGCATTTGACAAGAGTATGCCAAAGGCTTTGAGCACCACTGTCTAGGAGTAACTGAAAGAAAATCAGAACTTAAAGAGAGTTCCCAGTTAAGTGCTTGTGGTGTTTTTGTGTCAAGTGAAGCTTGAGACAAAACATTTAAAGTCACGGCTAGGCTCAAGGTGCAAAGCACCAAAGAAAAGAGCATCAAAGAAATTTGCTGTGTTCAAGGATTAAATTGAAGTACAAAAGATTAGAATTCATAAATTATCCGGATTCTAATTCCGAATGACAGTGCAACCTTCTGATTCAAAGGAGAGTGAGAGCCAAACTATTCAGGATACATTGTAAAAA